>NC_045586.1:902500-1111763 GCF_009819795.1 Aythya fuligula
TCGATATCTCCATTCCACCACCTCTTTTGTTTTCAGCTATATTCAAGTCACCGGATGGCTCCACCTACTACAAGTAGAGTGAAGAAACTGGGAAAATCAAACATGTTCTTGGGTTTTCAGAAAAAAAACAAGTGATTTACTTTCACATTCTCCCTACACAGGGGTTCAACAGTCCTGTAATAGGAAATGAGAGGGGGAAAAAAAGGAACTTTAGTATTTATAGGCATAGGAAATCTCTTTCTCATTTCAGAAGATGCTTCTGAACACTCAGACATGACTCCAGCATGTTATTATTTTGTGTTGTAACTGGCAGACTGGTAGGAGTATATTATACGTTTCTAATGACACCCACAGTATAGCTAGGGGCGGTAGGGACACACACTGAACTCCAGCCTCCCCAAATGACAGCACATACCTTTACAGCCAGAGCCTGAAGTGATGCAAACCTGGGAGGCTCAGGTTATATATATACCTATATATATAGGTTATATATATATATATATATATATACACACACACACTGTATATATACTGTACAGTATATATACAGTATATACAGTATATATACTGTATATGTATATATGTATATATATATACAGTATATATACTGTATATAATGTATATATACAGTATAGCTAGGGGCGGTAGGGACACACACTAGACTCCAGCCTCCCCAAATGACAGCACATACCTTTACAGCCAGAGCCTGAAGTGATGCAAACCTGGGAGGCTCCATGTGCTCTATAGCCTTGGAAAATTTGACCTACAGAGAAAAAGAAGGGGAGAAAAAAACAGCCAAAGGAGCAGTGAAGAGGTATTCGAGCAGAATTTCAGGAGTGTCAGAACACCTGGGTTAGGACTGTGACCTTTTTTCTTCTGTCCCACTGGCTTGCAGAGACCTTGACACATGAGTGGAGGGGCTGTCTGTCCCCTCAGTGGTTATAGACACGAGCCAGTAGCACTGCAAGAGCATAGCCACCGCACGCTGCCATGTCTCGGGAGCCACTCACAGCCCTGCAGGTGCCAGAAGAGCCAGGTTTTCCCTTGGGGTAGTGGATTTCCAAAACCTCATTGGTACTTCCCAAGTTTTTGCATAGACAGTGCCTGACATAGCCTGGGGTGTTAAAACACGGCCAGCTTACACAATTTTAGTGTTAAAGAAAGTCCAAAAGTTATTTCATCGCTATGTTAACTGGTAGTTATATACACAATGACAAAGATGCTCTGGGCATTGAGTGTTCTGTCATAGGCAGGATGATCATGACAGAAAAGGAGCAGCTTTGAAACAGGGCAGGACTGTACTGGGAGTTTTATTCTAGATGGCAGATAAATTATATATTAAACTTTGATTAAAACTCTTGGGAGCATATGAGAATAGGAAAAGCCTTTCTTGCAAGGAGAGTATCATACATGTATTTTTGCCTGTTGCATGCAGTATTTTGCTGCATTTACTCATGGGTTAAGAGATAAAAGGAGTCATCTTTGTCATTCTCCTCCTGCAGCACTTCATCCCTTAACTGCAAGGGCCACAGGGGAATTCACAGTCGATATAGTTTGCCACACTCTTCATGCCCTTCCTCTGCCAAACTGGAATTATGACAAACAGTGAGCTCTTCCAGTAAAACCCTCCAGCAAGCTTTCAAGTACTGGAAGGATCCTTCACTCAGAGATGACAGGGGCAGCTGTATCTTGTTTTGGTTCAGAGCCATGCTTCTCAACGGAGAGCTGCGGGCTGTGCCACCTGGAGTCTCTGCTATGTGCCTCCCTGCTTGCTTTGCCCAGGTGCATTTCCTGCCCTGAAGCAGGGATCTGCTCAGCCTTATCTCATCTTGGTGCTTGCACCTCTCAGCTGATTTCTGCCAGCAGCACCATCAGCCTCACAGAGCCCCAGCCTGGAAGCCACCCTGCCAAGGAAAAGAAGGCATCGCTGGCGAGTGACCTTTTTCTGCAGGTCATGGTGCTCTGCTGAAGGCTCTCACCTGAAGGGAAACTCATGGGACAGCTCGGGGCTTTCACCTGTTAGGGGTCTGAAAAGATGGCCTATTAGAAACAGTTTGGAAGCCTATCAGCTACCCTGAGTTTTCAAAGACATGGACAAACCTGTGATTTGGAAAGCTATTCTGGATGAAAGCCAAGAACTCTTAACTATTCACGTTGCTAGTGTGTTTTATTTCCTTTATCCTGGCATAGAGACAGAGGATAACTGTTGGGGCTCTAGTTGAGGACAGCAGCATCCTGGAAGCTTGCTGGGGAAGTACTGGGCATGAGGCATGGAAGGCTGAGGCAGAACACCTGCCTACATCTGCAGCTTTTACAAGATACACTTCCAAAGCAGGTCATCACCGCTGACCAAGAGGAGCCCAGATGTAGTGAAGCCACTGTCCCCAGTGTTCCTTGTTCTGTGCTGCTCCTGAGATGTCCTACACAAGCTCCTCATTTGCATCGGACTGCTTGCAAGCATGTGGATGAGTATCCCAGTGGGTAGAACCTAATAGTTAAATAAAAATCCACCCCCCCCTCATTTCCCACCCAGTCTTCTGCTGAGTTTTGGTGTGCTATTTCTTACAGTACAGCTGCTATGTGTACCCCTAGAAACACTCAGGTGGGACCACACCACTGCTAATGTGATGGAGACAGAACGGCAGGTGATATCAAAGCCCCTTTGTGGAGAGGTAAGTAGGGCAGGGAAGATAGAAGTCAAAGGATTCACTGTTTGTCTGAAAACCAAATTAAGGGCTGTGGTTGTACCATATACTTAGCATATCTAGAACAGCTTGTTTATCTCTGCTATTAAGATCAAGGACAGTCAGGATGCAGTAGTAAGAGGTTTAGCGTGTTCTGACACATAAAAGACACGTCCTCGGGTTTTAGGTACATGTCCTGGGAAAAGAAGTGTAACAAACCTTAGTTTGGTTGCTCTAAATGAGGCTTGTTAGCTTGGTTGGATAGGTCAAGGCAACACAGAGCTGCTGACACAGTGACAGTTTGTTAAAGGAACAAGTAGTAAAACATTATATTGCCAAACTGTTAAGGGATGGCAAGAAAATCAGAATCTGGCACCACGTTCCTGCATTTCAACATCAAAGTTAAGTGCTCACATTCACTGAAATGAGCTCTACAGTTAGCCTCGGTCCCAGCTGAGCCATGTGAGGTCTGTAATCTGTTATAAAAGTGTTTTGCTTCCAACCAACTGCTCCTTCATGTTACTGATCCTTTTCCCAGGCCCATAAATAGGAGTCTCAGTACTGAGACTGAGAATCAAAGCAGAATTATGTCCCCATTTTATGCACAGAGGAGACTAATTTGGGAAAGTTTGAAACCTGGGAGTTAAAACAGAGCTTCAAAACCTCAGTCCAATGCCTCAGCTTCAGACAAAGCCCTCCTTAGTGAAAGAAAATCCCATTGCAGAGCCAGAGCACCCCAGCATTTAGATGACAGGGCTCTTTTCAGGTGATTTAATAGAGACCCTGAAGAACATTGTGTGCACTACAAAGCACAGATTGTAGCTATCAGAGTTGTAGCAGGAGGGTGGAGTATAATTACCACAAAGGCGCACATTCCCACAATGCGTTTGCTCAGTACCTCCTGATTACATCCTCTGTGTGGGCTATGAGAGGTGTGATCCTCACATCTGTCCTGACTGTAGGAAAGGGCCATGCTTCTGCCTGGTGATTGGTAGCAGATGGGCTGGATGCAACCAAGGCACACTGCAGACTGAGAGTCTGGAGCCCTCGAATTACTTTCTGTTTAATTCCCTATTCCAGCCACGCCTTTTGCATATTGCAGGGTGGTGGGGAAGGAGGAAGCAGGTGTAAGAACTGGTCAGATGGAGGAGAATCTTTCCCTCCATGTAAACCATCTCTCTCCTAAGCTCTCAGTTCCTCTCTCACTAAGTCAATATGAAAAAACATTTAATAAAATGGTCTAACATACCAAACACCTGCAATGTCCAGCACCCCCATGACATACATAAGGCACTGTGGGGTCTGTAGGCAGCCCTGTACCAGTGTGGTGGACACAGAGCTTGGAACACCCTGTGCAGCTCACAGAGCTCCAGGAGCTTGGCATCTTCCCTGAGACCACAAATTGCTCAGAGCCTTTTGGACTCGATAGTCCTCAGGAAGAGAAAGACGTGATCACCAGTGTTCAGAACAGCTTTCTCTCTCTTCACCAGCTCACTGCAACCCAAGCAAGACCTGTCCCTGTTGCCAAATGGCTTGGCAACTGGCTGACAGCCCCTGTGGTGCCCAGCACTGATGCCATGAGTTGCTTGGGGTGGCAGCTTCTGCTCAGGTGTCGTCAGCACCCTGGGCCCAAGGACAGGGATCCACCTCTTCTGAGCATGCAGAGATTGTCTCCTTCCTTTTCATGCCCATTTCCTCACTCTGCATCTCCTCAGACAAGGCACAGCCTGCTGCTCTACCTGCTTAATCCTTGGTGTCAGACAGGTGCAGGAGGCGGAAGGAAAGGATTATTTTAAAGCTGGAAGTGTTTCTACCTCCACCTCTTGCTTCTGCTTCTATTTTGGGGATCAGAGCCTTCAAGCCTTTGCTCTCTTTTCTGCCAGCTCTTCTCCTAAGACCCTCCACTGAGAAATTGCCCTTTTTGCTTATTATTGTACTTAACCATCCACAATCTTGGCGAGGACTCTTTCTGCAAGTCCTCATTTAGACACACAGCATGCTTTATGTCACCCTGCCAAGGAATGCAACCACTGTTTTCAGTGTTGATAAGGCCAGTATACCCCAAGAAGAACTTTCCCCAACAATTAATATATAATGGCTTTGGCAATTCAACAGTCCAGCCAGGGGTTCCTTTCCTGGTTTCACTTTTGTCTGGCCCCTGCAGTTTGCCACATACATTAAGGCCAGGGGCACACCCTGTTTTCAGTTTTCCTCTTTCATGCATCCTGGTTCCTCATTCTTCTGAAGCCCATTGGGAAATGATTGGTGCTACAGTGGGAATTGGGGAGTTATGAAATAGGATGACTTGGGCCTGCCCAACCAGTAGCAGCAGCATCAGCCCAGCACTGCAGCTTTGCGATGGCATGCAACAATGCTTGTGCTAACACAGCTTGCTCTGACTTTAATTCCCAGCTGTTACAGTGGCTGCGTCAAAGAAATATCCTTCAGATTAAAAAAGGTTTCTGACTGCTGTTTAAAACCTCTCAATGTCTGGTAGTGAGCGTGCTTCGACACTCACCTGGAGTCTGCTGGATATCAAAGAACTGATCCCCTCAAGTGTTTTTTGGCTGTCCATATATCAAAGTTCTATACTTCACTTTGTACCTATACCAAACTTAGATCATGCAATAAATGCTTTACCAAAAAAAAAAAAGAGGTAGTAAACTTTTTTTTTTTTTTTAATTATTATTATTTTTTAAATTTTTATTTCCTCCTTTCAACTGATGTTTGCTGAATGTGGTAAGAGATGGTAGTATGGTCAAAAAATGTTTACTTTTAAATAATTAAACATCTAAAAAATCTGAAAAAGTGCAGCATCATTTAGAAAAAAATATACATGGAACTTCACTGTTTGCTCTGGCATATCAAGACAGGCCTCAACCTAGAAAGAAGTCTTACCAAGTAAGATGGCAACAGATAAAGCAAAAAGGAGGATAAGTCAAAATTGAGCAACAGCCCTGCTACATTAAATATGCAGATCTCTTATCACTCCCACAGTCTCATCACTGAGGGATTTTGTAACAACAGCAAAAGTTGGAGCACAAAGGGGAGTGTGAAGCGAGGCGCGGTGGCACCAGTGGCGGCGGGCGCTGTGCCTACATCGCTGCCCTTCCCCCCCCCCGGGACCACAACACAATTGACCTGGGCATAAGCATCACAGCTTGTGATGATGAGAGGCACAGTGATGTATCCTACCCCAGGGTCTGCCTCACAAGGAAGCACCTGGCTTCTGAAAGCTCATCCTTGCTTTGCTTGCGTGTGCATGGCAGCCAGCAGAGCCTGAGCATTAAGTGATCAAAATCCCACAAGTATGAGCTACCTTCCTTCTTCCAGCATCAGTACTTGCCCAGTGTGGTTTCTATAATCCCACTTTCAGTCAAATGAGCCCATTGGACATATTAAATGGTGACCAGAGGTCCCCCAAGACCATTCCTGGCTTGTTTGGTGGGGGGAAAGACCAGTTCCTTTTGTTTCCAGATAGGAAATGAGATACAGATGGGACCACCAGCCCGCACCTACCCTGGAGCCCCGTGGGGTGGCCAAATGCAGAGACGTCACCTGTCATGCTAGACTTCCTGCCCCACCGATAAGGGAAAATGTGGCTTGTCAGGCAATTACAGGTCATTCTCACTGGAGGTGACTAACTTGTCCAGCTTGGGACTGTGGCTCAGAGGCATCCATGTTTTTGGAAACGTGGCATGTGACAGGACATTTGTGGGAAGTGTCCAGCATCTGCCCGCTGCCCAACCTGCTGGCACTGACCTCAAGCAATATTTTAACATGCTTCAAAGCTTTAATGAAGCTATACCTGGGTTATAGCAGTGCAAGAAGAGACTTGATGCATTGGCAGCTCATTTACACAGCAGGCTCTCCTTATAGGAGGTAATTCTGGTGTCCAGTAAACCCAAGCAGGCAATTCTTGTGTTATTAACTCAACCTTTCAAGATCTTCTGAAGGAGAACAGCACCCAGTAAATGGAGCAAGAAACCCATGTATTTCTGTCTTGTTTCACTATCCACAACACTAAAAACCAAAGCAAATCTTCACTTTATCCTACTTTTTCCCAAGCCTTTTGTCCCCCGCACACAGAACCCCACGGAGCTGGCTCAGAGAATGCTCTGGTGGTCTCAGGGCGACGGCTGCTCCTGGAAAGGCTCAGCTGAACCTCTGGCAGCAGGCATTTTTCTCATTCTCTCCTCTCCAACGGGGAGTAGGAGCATTTCTGAGATGCCAGGAAAGCCTGCATGAAGAACATGTCATTTGTCACCCAGGCATCAGCAGCACTCCAAGTGCGTCACGGACAACCTCATTTCGGTGTCCAGTAGGGACCCATGGTGATGATGACTGTAAGCAGGACCAACTCCTTGGGAAGGCAGTCGGAGCTGCTCATCACCTGACAAGTCCAACTGCATAGCTTCCTATTTTTATGACCCACCCAGCTGTTTAGTTGGTCATCTGCCCAGTTTTTACCTATGACACAGATGCAGCTTCCTTCCCATACTATTCAGCTGGTTTGTGCCAGCCCATTAAAATTACAGTCATCAAAAGGAAAGTCTTAATTGCTCCATTCATTATCATCCATGGTCATATCCGACAGTTAGCTTATTTGCCTGGGAACTCCCACAGGCTTCACAAGAGATTGTAGGCTGGTCTGATAAAGTGAGGACAGTTGGAATGAGGAATGCAACCAACAGGGGACCTTCTTCAAGGAGCTCAGCTCAAGGAACCACTTGGGCATTTATTGACCATGGATGGCTGCTGTGCCCTCGTTTGGGTGAATTCAGCACTGACACCAATTTAAAGTTGACAAGTTCAGAACAGGGAGGAGCATAATGGCTCCAAAATAATAAAATATGGAGCATTTCTCATTCACCCACAGGCAATTCTTAGTTACTGTGTGAGGATGGCAGTAGAGGACAGCAAAACCATAGCCTGTTTTATAGGACAGAACTGAAAGATGTTCTACATGGGTTAGGGAAACTTGCAGAAGGTCTCCCTTTATCTCCTGCTTTGGGGTAGGAAGTGACCCCCTGTGCAGCTGTACGGCAATGTATGCAGCCAGCCCCCCCTCTTCTCAGTCTTCTCCTACCTGCATCCCCCCTAGAAAGCTAAAGGAAGTTTGGGGCAGAGGGAGAAATGCTGTCTTTTCAGACTGCAGTAAACCTAATTTTTTCCTACAGTGATGAAACAACTTGCTGCACAACTGGGTGCAGCACTGGAACTGGATTTTCTCCTTTCAAAGCCCCAAGCTGCCAGTAACATCTCCATGGGATAAGAGTAGGGCTGCGGTAAGAAAGGCAGACACGAACTTCTGGTATGAACAACTCCATACAAATTCCCAGAACTTCAAGTCCAATACCAAGTCCCTCAGAAGAGGAAAGCAATTGGCACATCTGGATGAGGGATCTCCAAGATGTGACTTCCACATCCATGGGAGATGTGGCATTTGTCCTTCACAGCTGAAACCCTGCATATTTCTTGCCATCATCTGATCAAAGAGGTTTACCACCTCTTTCCTTTTAGAGCTGACCCATTTCTCCACTGCATCACTTAGTCATGGGCAGGCCAGCACCACCAAGTAGGAGTCTCTAGCATCATATTTCTGCTTTTCTACACCACTGCTGCAAGCGTTGCATCACTTTATCGCTGACTTTACAGACAAGAATTTGTCATCAGTGCAGCAACTTGCAATTTCATCAGCAGGGCACACCATCCCTGCACTGCTTCACCCTCCCACACCCACTGTGTTCTCTGCCAAACCTGCCTTACGCAACTGCTCAGCTCCCTCTTCAAAATGGAGAAGGGAAACTGGCAAGGCTGTGGGTGAAGTTTTGCCTCTTCTACTAAGAACCAGCAGGGTCTGGGCCCTTCAGAGGTTTCTGGGGAGTACCAAGGCTCCTGTAGGTGCCGTGCAAGCAGCCCACCCACCCCATCAACAGCCAGGCTCTGCTCACACATCCACTGGTGGCAACAAGCAGTTGCAGCGAGGGGTGGGGACCAAGGAGGGAGCAGGTCCCTGTGGCTCAGCACCCTCACCGCCACAGGATGGGGCTCTAGGACAGCGAGTTAGCACTGAAATAAATTAACGTGCTTGTTAAAAATAATTGCTAATAGCCCAACAGCCTTCCACAAGGAAACTCCTAGCTGCCATGCCGAAGCCACAGCCAAAGCTAGAAAACTTGGTTTGCATTGCTTCCTAGCTGTAATTTCTTCATGTACATCTGGGCCAGCTCATGCTCTTTGCTGCCAAGATGTGAAAACACTTTTCTCAAGAAGCAGGGCCTCTGCAACCCCACAGAGCTCCCACTCCCATGGGAGTGAACAGAGGCCTAGAAGCATTGCATTGGCACATGACGAGGCCTCTCTCAAAGTGGTTCTCACCAAGCTTTTATAATTTCTCTCCAAACTACCAAACCCATTGGTTACCTTTCAAAGCACAGGAGCCCCACTAAAAAATAAAATAAAATAAAATAAAATAAAATAAAATAAAATAAAATAAAATAAAAATAATTTTATTTTATTTTTTTTTTAAAAAGCATGTGCATCACAACAAGCTTAGTTCATTCAGCTCCTGGAATACTCTGATTCTCTGACTATTTTTTGCTGTTCAAGTACTTTAAGAGCAAAAAGCATGTTAAGATTTGTTACTGGATTTTTGCAGTGTCTGATGCAACAAGATTTGGGCCCAGAAAGAATGCAGTGCCTGATGCTGTGCCTAAACCTCCCCCCAGCAAGGGCAGCCCATCTGCCTCCCTTGCTGGCTGCATCTGTGGGGTCTCATCCTCTGGTGTTTATGCTTGGGGGGACGGATATACTGAGGCTGCTGCTTACTTTTTGGGCCCTGTGAGGCCACAAAGGGCTCCCCTTCCTGCTCCACAGATCCACCTCCATCCTTATGATGCCTCCCCCTATCCCCAGCAGAGAGGATTTTGGAGCTGGGAGTCCCTGCACCCTGATAAACTGCTGCTCGGGGCAGCTGCACTGAAATACTGAAACCACATTTCTTGCCCTCCCTTTGCAACTCTTTTCTTGCTCTTCCTGCTCAGTTTTGAAGTGCAGGTGTGTGGCATACCAAAGCCAATCAGGAGAAGCAAACTCACCCTGGTGGAGTCAGCTTTTGATTGCAAATAATTGAAGTCCTGCTGACTCCTGTTGAGAACTTGCTGCTTCCTCTGAGAAGTCCCAGAGATGTGAGGCTGAGTTAAAGCTCTGTGTATTAGCAGAGCTGATACTCTGAAAGCTCTTTCATTTCAACAGATTCTTTTGATTCTAAAATCTTTAGTTATAGAGGACCTAGGTTGTAATTGTCAAGAGTAACCTTTATATTAGTTGGTAGAGTTGCTGTTTGCTTTCAGCCCATGAGCATCCGAGGGTAGGGCTGGGTGGCTGGTGTTGACCAGGCTGAACTCCTTGCCATGCGCCTGGGGCAGGGCAGTCCTGCTGGCAGGCTGTGATGCTTGCTGCGTGGCTCTGACCTAATGTGCCTTGTGACCCTGGGCTAGGCCAGCTTGGCTGTGAGGCATTTTGGACTTAAGCAGCTTGATGTATCTGTCTGCTTCTAGAAAGTTCTGAAAATTGTGACAGAGGTTCCTGAATGGCAGAGACGCTTTAATGGCTTCCTAATTTCTCCCCCTTTTAAATAAGGAATAATAAAAAAAAATGACAGGTGCCGCCCAGCTTGTTGAAAGAGCAGACAGCTGGATTGCACAGAAGCATTAAAATACAAATTGCATGCACTTTCATTGCAATACCAACCTCCAGAAGTGGTGGAGCTCAGCAGAGCTGGGTAAATGAGAAATGTTTGAGTTTGCAGGAGAGTGACGTAGAGAGTGGAACTGAGGCCAGCAAGCTCTAAAAAAAAAAAAAAAAAAAAAATTCACAAGATGAGTACATTGCCCTGAAACCTCTGACTATCTAGAACTTCTTAGAGCTTGGGTGTAGCCTGAAGGTGTGGGTGAAAAGCCACAAAGGAAGATTCTCCATGCTGTGGTAGGGGAATGCAGAAAGGCTCCTTTGTTCATGTGACTGCAGCAACCTCAAGCTGCTGATGTGCCACATTTGTGGGCCATGGGGTAACAGCCAGGAGAGGGACTGGGAGAGCTCTCCCCTCACTAGGTATCGCATAGCAGCTTTGCCTGCCTTTGAATGCAACCACATTAGAGGCATGCCCTTTGGCTGCTTGGTGGAGAGCACAGCTTTATTATTTCTCTCCTAGTAGGCAGATTCGGAGAAGGCATAAGTCATCCTAGCCTCTGCTGACTCCAGGGAAGTCATGCCACTTCAGAGCTGCCTCTGACTTTTCAGCTCCAAGATGGTCACTCTGCTCTTTTTAACCTCCAAACCTTTTCTTCTTTTTAAAGATGCTTCCTGCTATGCAACTCAAACTGAATTTGGAGTCCTGTACCCTACCTAACTTTGTCACAAGTGACATGTCATTTGAAAAATCTCAATTTTGGCTGGCAGAAAAATCATTGCAAATCTAAATTTCTGCTGTAGCTTGCTGTTGCACCAATGCATTTCTCTGCAGGGCTGGGTGGTAGTTGCCCTGGTTTCTTGATAGCCCAAGTGTTTTTTGCTGAGCTCTTGGCTGCTGTGCTGGGACATGTGCGTGCCTCTGTGGCTCCTGTGTCTTCCCTGAATCAAGCCCTAAGCATGTGATGGAAGAAGAATTTCTGGAGTTTAGTTTACAAATGCAGAAGGAATGATTGGGGGTAAATTTAATTGAGATTTATTGGTTTGTGGGGTCACACCACCTCAATTTGCAAATAGCTTAATGGCATGCTGCATAGAGCAGTGTGGTCTAGGTGTCAGAGCACTGCTCTGACACATGACTCCTGAATTTAATTCCAGCATTTGCTGCTAGTTTATAGATTTAATGTGTTAGTTGTCATACAGCTGTCTCAGCTTTTTCTGTAAGCTGTTTTGAGATGTGCTGTGGGGAGCTGATTGTTTGTTACCTGTGCAGGTGGAAGCAGTGCTCATCTCTCCATGGCTGCTTTACAACTGGGAATGATCACATTGAAGGCAGCTGAATTAGGGGTGGAGGGTTAGAAAAAAAAATAAAAATGGCTGGTTTGATGCAGTAGAGGCTTTATTATGTGAGAAATGGTGCATATATACCATAGAGAATAAAGTAATGTGGACTGCAATGCAAGAACTTCTATTATTCCGGGAGGTACATTGGAGGTGGATCTTCAGGTAGCAAGTGTTTCAGGATTGAGGTGCTTCACACAGGAGGTCCCCTTTACTTGAAAGCTGCATTCTGTTTTTCACCATTTCACTTGTTTATTTTTGCTAGTTGCATGTAGAAAAAAGCACAACACCTAAAACCAGTTTCTTTTACAATTCCTCCTCCAGAATGAAGTTGAAAGCAGAAAAATATGTATTTAGCAATATTAGCACAGAAGGACCTAGTTTTTATTGACTCTGGGCTAGCTGATGCCACTTTGATGCAATGTCATTCATGTGAGCGGTTATGCCTGTAGTAAAACTCACATATCCTTTACACCAGCAGTCATAGAAAGGCAGTCTTAATACAGTCAAGAGCTGAGCCAGGTGTAGATATGAAGCTATGAGACCTTTAAATCTAATGCAGAGGATACTGTGGAAAGGGCTGACTGTTAGGGTTTCAGGCTGCCCACAACCCCAGTGACTGCAGCAAGAGATGTGAGTTGCACCTTTGGAAGCTGTGCCTGTAAACTCAGCTTCAGATGTGCATCTTGCTCTCCATCACCTGGTTGTTCTGTGGGTGCCTCTCTGGAGCTTAGCTTTGCCCACAGTGGTAGTGGTAGCTGTCGGACCACTGGTACGAGGAGCAAGGATATGAGCTCTGTTGGCCCATGTGAATGGGATTGCCTATCTGGGGGCATTCTGTAATGCCCAGCTGTCTGCACTGAGGCACAAAGAGATGCTGCCCGCTCTGCACATGGGGCTGGGGGAACACCACGCTGCATGGCTCAGGAGACCTGGTGCTACAGGAGGAGGAGGAAGAGTGGCCTTGCACAATGTGCTTCTCGACACAGCTTGATGTGCATGGCGCGGAGCACTTGGGGCTGCTCTGCATCATCTTCCTCGCGGCGCACAGCTTAGCATCCATGGAGGCGCATGATGTGCATGGCATGGATTTCACCACAGGAGGGCTGTGGCACTGTGTGAACACGGGGGTGGCACACTTCAATCCACTGGGGATGAAGCACTGCTGCTTGTATTGGTACCAGTAAGACATTGTCCCAGGGTGGAGATGAAGCTAAAAAACAAAGCAGAGAACAAAGGTAAATTAATTCCCTGCAGATCACTGCTTGTATCAGAGCTGCCTTTCCGTTGTTTGAATGTGCTGCTCTCAGCCCTCATCTCTGGAGCAGAAACTACATAGCCTTGCATTTAAATAACAATTTTTTAAATGCCTTCAAATCTCAGGTGAAGTAGGTAGCTATTATCCTGAGAAGGGGAGCTTGAGGCTTAGCTGCAAAGTGACCTGCATTCTTCAGCTGCTGAAGCAATGGCATACCTAGGGCTAGTGCTGAGGTTCTCATCTCTTGTGGTAAAGGCTATTTGCTTTCCAGATGCTTCAAATGAAACCAGAATCACTTTCTGCTAGCATTAGGTAAAGTAAAAAGCATTGCCTTTACACTAATTTGAATTGCAAAACAAGATTATCTCTGTACTAGACAGGGTAATGTGGCAGGAGCTCTATTTTTAGATGCCTACTGTTCATAGGGGACAAAGCAACTTTTGAAAATCTGGCTCAAGCTACTAGTGTCCTAGATAAGTAAAAAGTCTAATGTAACTCTCTTCATCTCAGGATTAGCTGCATGGTTGCTTCGCCAGCTATGCTGCACTCTCTTGGTCTTTCTCTCCTGAATTTGCTCCAGTAGAAGCAAGGGCTGCAAGAATCTTGGAGGTCTGCTCAGGGCTGTACCCTGCATCAGCCTGCGGTGCTCCCTGCACTGCTGGCAAAGAGACACCTGGGGGCAGGAGGCTGCAGAGTCTGTGCTGGCTGCTGGAGGAGGCACTGCCCAGCTGGGGGACATCAGAGCTGCCTATCACACTTGGAAGACATGAGGTGTCTGTCCAAAGATGTGACCAAGCATGGAGAAGTGCTGAGGCCTTGGATTTCCTAATTAGAATTTAAAATCTGACTGCAAATCAGCTTTGCTCAGCACTAGCAAATGGCACTTGGGCGTCTGGATGTTGCAAGTTGGTGGCAGCTGCTTTTGCAGATAGGCAGCACTGCTCTGAGAACAAAGTTCAGAAGGGTCAGGTCCCATCAACACAACTTGTTTACAAAGGAGTCAACTCACACCTAGCTACAGAGACAGAAGAAAGGCTAGAGGTCAGCATTTTCTAGCTGTGTTTTGAAAGTGAGTAATCCCAGCTCTTTTACAAGAAAAAGAAGAACAAAACCACCAGAAACTCCAGAAAAATAAGTCTATAAAAGGTTCCAAAAGATACAATAGCCAAGCTTTTCTTCAGTTCTTCTATATAAAAAAGTTAGTCTGTGGTATTGTAGAAACCATCTACATCAGACTGATTACTATGGTAGAGATCAGCTGCCCACAGAAAGTTACTCAAGCTACTGAAATAAGGAGAAAGGTCTCTAATATAGGAGGATAAAAATTCTGAATTATAAATTTAAAGTAGATTAAAGATAAAGATACCTGAATTGCCAGATCAAAGTGGAAACATCACATCAAATTGAGTTAGGTTCTATAAATCTTGGGCTTAATTTTGAATGCCTGTACCTATGCCAACAAATATAAATGAGCAAAGAGAAACTTTTCAAAAGAAACAATCCACTTACTTTTCATCAGATTATTTCTGTAGGATTCAAGTATGAGTTAAAAGCATCAACAGAAGGACATTTAGGTAGCTAGGAAGAGAAACAGACAAATAACTTACCGAGCTCAGAGAGGAGAGTAAGAACTGGATTGAAAGCTCAGAGATGTGTGGGTTTTATATGGTCTTTTAGACTGCCTGGAAAACCTGAGCGATGGTATATCAAATCTTAATACAATAGAAAATGTGTTCATGTACAGCTTTTTCATTGGCTGCAATTATTTTACTCATATGTGATTATTAGTATAGTCTGATCCCCAAATAGCATGAAATGTACCTCACACCCTGCTGGATTCTTTCAATTTTAAATCTTTATAGGATAAGTAAGGGATAAATGAGGCTGAGAAATGTACCCAAAGCCTGGCACTCAGCTACTTGTATATCTGATCTAATGCCCTTCAAAGCTACCGAGTGAATCCCAGATTTTATGAGGCTTTGCACCTGGTTGCTCTTTCCAGCTGGAAACAAGGCCAGTGGCAGGTGTGTATGCGCAAGTCAGTGCTGCCTTCACGGGTGTGTAAACCTCGCAGGGCTGCAGCCAGGGCTCATACTGTGACAAATCAAGATCTGCTTGGAAACTGGCACAGCTAAACTTCCAAAAAATAACTTTGTCGAGGATTTAAGCTCTTTTTGGAGGCAGTGCTTCACATGGGCAGATGTGTTCCAACAAGTAGCCTGTGGTTTGATCAGACTCATTAGCAATTGTGTTTGGGACATCCCATTAGGTTCCTCAGGTGAGAAACAAGGAGTATCAGGTGGAACTAACCATGGCAAGGGAGGAGTGTTTCTAATCACCCCCATTTGGCTTACCCTGGCCACCCCAACAGCTGCTGGCTTGCACCTGGACCTTTGCTGTGCCCATGTGGATGCTACCTGTCCATGTGCATCATGCTTGCTCGTCAGAAGGGGAGCTGCTTCCTGCATGCAATGTAATTAGTAGCCTTGGATGTCCTGACACACATCCTTTAAATTGATGCCTGTGTTCATTATAGTGGAGTCCAGCTTGAAGACCTTTGTTCATGTAAAACTTTAATGAGTGGTTGTGGGGAGTTCCAAGAGGTCCTGTTATGAAGATGCCATTTCATGGTCTCTGTCTGTGCTATTCTAGTTTTATGTGTGGGTAAATGTGGGCCTGCACAGGTGGGGGACCTGGAAGGGCCTTAATTTATCAATATACACACTGTACCTCGGCTTTGTTATAGGCTCTGATACAGGTCATGCCATGAGCCATGATTACAATTCTGTCAAAATGCACTATTCTTGCCATTTTTTTCCTTTTTGCAGCCCAGAGTATCTCCTTAGTATCACCAGCTGATTTTAATGTCTTAGTGTAATGACTTTATACAACTGTAAAACACACCAATTTGTACAATGTGAAGGGGAATGCAGTCATAACCCCAAACTGGTTCTTGTTGCAGCCCCTTGTTTTGGGATGCAGGCACTAAGGCCAGTGCTTCATCTTGATGTGACAAACAGTAGCCAATACTCCCTGTTCCAGGGGAAAAAATATCTTGCCCAGTGGGCATGCAGATAATGCTGTGTCAATTTAGCCAAGTTTAGCTAAGGCCTTTGTTAGCAGTACCATCCCTGTGTTTCCCTCAGTGTAGCACCAGAACGTAGCAGATAATGATGGTTCTTCACCTCTCATTGTGTATCTCCGAACAGCATGGAGAGCCTCAGTTGCTGGGTAGTAACACTTGGCAATGGAAAAATGAGTATTTCTCCAGTTCTCACCTTTCCTGGTGAAATTATGGCTTGTTACTTAAATGTTAATGTATGAACTATCACACGGAGAAATAAGAAGTTTCAAGACCAGTCCATAATGGATTGAGAGCCCCTTGCAGTGGTGTGCTGCATACAAAGGGTATTTCTGTGGGAAAAGCCCATGTCCCATATGCCAGAAGTAGTTATGAGCCCTTTTTTGTGATGCTGAGCCCAAGTTTTGGCTTTTCTTTGGATCATACTGCATCTGTAGTTGACATCTATAAAATTCAAAGCACCTAATGGAAGGCTAAGTTATGGGAGAGTGTTATTCCTTGTAGAATAATTTAGTGCTGCTGGGTGGTTTGAGGCTGGGCCAGTGGTAAGTGATAGGTTTGGGTAAGTCCATAGGGCAACAGTTCTGAAGCTGTTGGTAGCTATGTAGCAGGGTAGGCATCCTGGCTGTCTTGGGATGCTTGCAGCACGTTCATGTTCTTGCTTGGAAAACGGGCATCAAGCTTGCATGGTTTGCCATTGAGAAGTAAAACACCTCTGTACGTTTACTCATGGGATATCTAAAGCCTTCTTTATCAAGCTTTTTTTTTTTTTTTTTTTTTTCTTTGAGGGGAAAAAAGCAACAGTAAATGCAAAGTAACTTTTAATGTAAAGGAAAAGTAGAGAGCACAAGAGCTGTCTGAAGTAAAGTAAATTAAGAAAAACATGCTTCCAGGATTTCAGGAGGTTTTATCTAAAAATTTCAGATTATTTATTCTATGCTTTCATGTGTAAAATGGGTTTGGCTCCCCCTGCAACTACTGTCTCTTCACAGCATTTTAAGTGTTTCTAACTTCAAGACAAAGTGGGAAAAACCTCAGTAGTTTCTCCTGTCTAGTTTCTTTGCCATGAAGTTAAATTTGCTCAGCCTCTTACATTAGTCATTAGTTGGAGTTTGTTGGTTATAAAGCAGTTGTGCTGATCACATATACCTCGTTTGAGGAGAAAAAATTGAGAGAAATTAATAGATCTGAGCTTTGGATGGCTTTTATATAGTCAGCCTCACAGAGAAAACACCTTTTTGGCCATGAAGTTCTTACTAGCCTGAGCCAACGTGTAATTGATGCAATTATTTCTAAGGTTTCTGCCTCACCTACTGTGGTGTGTGCACTAAACCACAAATGTTTCTGGAGTTTTGAACTTCATACATGTTTGTAGTGTTTCCTTAATCTCTGGGATGGATTTGACTCACGAAGCCAGCTTTTTGTATGGTATAACCAAATGTGTGTGTTCAGAGGGTTCTTGCTCTTGTGGTGAACTCTACCTAGGTCTTTAAAGCTAGCGTTGGAGTTGCCTCCACCAGGTTTGTGGGGTGAAGGAGAATTGGTGTTGATGCTTCATTTGTAGGGCTGCTCTGTGGGAAGCAGGAATCAACTAAAACACCATCTTTGTGTTCAATCACGAGGATTAGTTTGAGATCAGCTGTGGAGAAAACACCAATGAGACCACATCTCTGAAACTTAGTCTGAGGTTTCTAAAAGGGTTTTAAACATCTTTCCTGCATACCCTTACAGGTAGATGGCTAAAATCTTTTTGAAGAGTCCTAATGTTTCATCTAAATCCTGAATAACTCCATGTTCTGTTAACACTTTGAGTGCTTGATGGCTTGTCTGTATCATAAGTATTTTCTCTCTCTCTCTTTTTTTTTTTTTCTTGACACGAGGATGACAATTTTTATATTTATTTTGTATTTTTACTTTTTTTAGGTGCTAAAATTTGATTCCTAAATTTGCTTAAACTGGTAAATTGAGCAAGAGCACTTGCTGTTTTGTTGCATTTCCTTCTGGACACAGCTTAGGTGGTGAGATTTGGCTATGGTTCAGCAGTTGACTCATTGCTTTTATTTCTTTGTCCTCTGTGGTGGTGCCTGAGCTGGGAGTTGTAATACTCTTGTTAAACATCTGTATGACAACATCACTTGTGTAGAACATTAATGAGCTTTTATGATGTGCTTTAAGAATGCTTTCAGAGAGTATCTGCGTGCCTACTCTTAGTGTTGTTAGCCTCTGTGTTCAGATACATGGATTTAGCAGTGATAATAACTGTAAGCAGTCCTTAGCAGAAAAGGAAACTAGTTCCAGCAGTGTGGCTTCGTCTTACTTCAGATTAATGATCTAGATTTTGTTCAATGCAATATTAATAGTACATTTTTAAAATAAGACTTAACACTTGCTTTTATCTTCAACTGGCTAACTTGAAAATAATGATTAGGCTTTGAATTCCACCCTTTTTTAGGAATTACATTAAGGTTAAATTGCTATCTGATTTAAGCTGAGATAGGCTTATGTTGCAATTCACATGGTTACACTCAATTATAGAAAATGCAGAGTTAATTTTCCAAAGGAATGATAAATGTTTCAGTGTCGCCAAGGATGATACGATGATAAATCTCAACATGCAATTAAACTAGAAGAGCGTCCATGCCACTTCCTATCGTGTGAAAAACTTGATAGGGATTTCTACTCATAGTAACATATGGGGTTTAGTATTCTTTCGGAATCATTTTTCTGCCAATCTGATATATGAGGTTCCCTCTTCGTTGAAAGACAGAAATTATTCTGCAGTGTTACCGTGTCCATCTCTAACTCCCCCAGTAGAAGCCTTTTCCTTGTGAGAAGAGCATGCTGCTGTTGAGAAGGGGAAGGCTTTGAGTCGAGCTTTACTATAACAAAGCATCCCCTACAAATCTTCTTTACTGCTGCAAAAACAGCAAATTCTTTGACTTCAAGCAAAGTGTAAATCAGAATGGACAAGTTGCCATCCTCCATGGCCCACAGGGGATGGTAGAGAGCATCTCTATGGCACAAGCCATTTCCATCCTTGGCATCTGTTGCTGACACTGCTATAGAGTGTTAGTGAACCTCCTCCTCGGCGTCCAATCGTAATACTGCTGTGTGTTTAATGCCGATGATAACTTCTGGCAGTTGCAATTCACCAGCAATTGGGATTCCAACATAAACCTTCTACTCGTTGTTCTAGATGTGCAACATATATTATTATAATGGATTTAGGTGCCCTTTTATTGAACAAATGACTTGTTTAAAAAAATGACCCAACAATGTCTTGCAAGAGCCACACCCAATCTGTTGCCTTTTTGTCTCATTTTCTTAATCATGTCATGATTTATAGTTTCAGAATATGGGATACAATTTCATATAAGATATAGCCTTACTTTTTCTCCCCCTTTTTTTTTCAAAGCTTGCTGGTTTAAAGACACACATGCTTGGTGTCTAATTGGAAGAGCAGCACTGAGTTATTTGGATATATTACTCTAAAATTCATTCTGAAGGTTTCCACAGAATGCCAGGGCCTTGACTAGACCCCATATTAGCCCAATTTCATCACAGAATTGTGAACCGGGCTACCCCTAGGCCAAGAACCCAGCATATCCCTCACTTTTGCAATTCCTCCCGGGCTGGGTCTGTACATTTTCTTCCGAGTAAATGGCTGTTTTCTGCTTGTCCAGGGATGAGTCCATTCATGGAGGAGACATGAGTATGAACCATATAAACCTCTTGGTTTTTCTGTAATATACAGAATATCCCCTCTATGTAAAGTTTTGAAATAGATGAAGGCAGTGAAGTACAAGTTGTGTGTGGGGGGGTGGTGGCAGTGGTGGTGGTGGAAGGACGCTAATAATTAGAGCGATTTATTAAAAACAATTGACATTCATTAACAAAGTTAAGTCTTGAAAGAAACGCGTTTAGTAATTGATTGGGATGCTTTGCACGTAGGTGACTCAGATGCTTTGGGCAGTCTAAGAGTATAAAAACACTCAGCATCAGATCTTGCCCGATCATTTTTCTTATTTCTCTCGTGAAGTAGGTAAGCTTGATTTGAATTCCTCTTTCTAAAGAAAGTTTTGCTTGTTTTAAGTGAGGGTAAATCCTATGCAAATATTCTATTGTATCAAACCAAAGTTTTCTTGATGTAACTATATCACTTTGTGACTGTTTAGCTCTTGGCTTTGGTACATGTAGGTCTTCCAATACTGTCTGCGTGATGATCTCCAATTAGTTTTTCATTAAATCTCATTTCCAGTTATTGTGTTCAATATCAGATTTATAGATGGCGTTTTCTAAGAACCCAGCTATGAAATTCTGCCTTTCCCTCTAGCCTGTTGGTAACTTTCCATTTTAATGTTTGATTGTGGAACTTGTAAGATTTGTTGCCTTATTCTCATCATATTCCCTTGCACTTCAGATTAACGATCCCCCACATGACGCACTCCCTAAGCCCGTGCACCGATGGCAGTCCCTCGCTGTGTGGGGTGGCTGTGCCACAGCCCATTGCTGACAGCTGCAACGAGCCCTGTGTTGTGCAGTGTCCTGACTCAAGGGTGGTCATCTACCCTCCACCTGTGGTTGTGACCTTCCCTGGACCCATCCTCAGCACCTTCCCGCAGCAAAGCGTCGTGGGATCTGCGGGAGCCCCTGAAGTTGGAAGTGGCTTTAGTGGTGCCCCTGCTCCTGGGGGCTCGCAAGTGTATGGTGGTGCCCGGTGGGCACGGGGGTACCCGGTTGGAAGCTGCAGACCATGCTAAACCTAGTCAGAGGAGCTGCTGGAAGTGGAATGTCCAGGCGAGGATGAGCAGGATGTAGATACCTGTCTGAGCTCCAAGGCTGAGCATTTGGAGCTGCCATTAAGTGCATCCATAAATGTTTAGATCTTCTGAAGAAAAAGAATCCATTTACATCCTTCTCGTATTACCCTTTCTGTTGTTGTTGTAGTTTTGTGGGTTTTTTTGTGTTTTTTTTTTTTTTTTTTTGTTTTGTTTTTTCCTAATGCCTTCCATTTTCTCTAAGTACTCTCTTCTCAAAGCTGTGGATTACATTTGTAATGCAGTAGGAGGTGAAGGGATTGGGCTGCCATCCATTTTAGATTGCTCTGTAGGTTCTTTCTGTGGCTAATGAGGCATAAAAAAGGGTCTTGGAGTGAGCCAGCCCATGCTCTGTGCTTTACGTGTGTCTCTGCAATAGGGAAACAACATCATCTATTACATGAATCACCTTACATCAAATCACAGGTTACAGGCAATTTGTAATCTGTACCATATAATTCTGCCTCTGTATGATCTGCTTCTTTCTTATTAAACATGACCTTGCAATATGTTATTGGCCTCTGCGTGTGTGTGCATGTCTGTTCCTCTGCTCCTAATTCAGGTGCCTTTGTCCTGCTGCCCCAAGCTGATCCTATCGACCTACTTCAGGACAGTGATGGTCAGGAGAGATCTGGCAGTGGGTTGTGTACACCTCCCTTCTATAGCAACTCCTCTGCTACAGCTGTCCATTAATGAAACCACTGTGCACATCCTTCCTTCTGTTCCCAGTTCTGCAAAGCTCCTTCCTCAGTATTAGTTTCTTGTTGGGTCTTCTCTTCCTGGTGTCATCAGCTTCACCTCCCTGTCTTGACATAACAGAATGCCTTGGTGCAGAGGTGCAAGGAGAATTGGTATTTGGGAGAGGGAACTGGAGCTGAAAGTTCAGCTTCTGGTTTTACTGCTTTGCTCAGTGCCTTCTGACAGTGTAGCCTTCTTGTAGGCATGTAGAAATGGATGGTGGAATTAATTCATGGAATTTTGAATTTCCTCAAGAATTTGTAGATAATAAACATTTCAATGTTTTCATGTTGCTGTATGTTTTTGAAATGTTATGTAGCTATTAATAGTTAAAGGAATGGTATAAACCAGCACTGCAAAATGTGAGAATGCTAGATTACTTCAGAGTAGCTGCTCTATGGAGAGCTCTCCCTGTGTAAGGAAAACAAAGTGGACAGGCATTGTAATAGCATGTAATTGACTGTTGGTGAGCCTTGGATGAGATGATTAAACCAAGTTCTCACCAACCACATAAATCCTTCCCTACAAAAGAAATCCCCCAAACCTCAAAAGCCAGATGAAGGAATCTTTATTATTATGCTAATGGTGTATTTGGAAATGAACTCCGGTTTATTATTGAGGCCTCTAAATTTGCCCTTTCTGTTTAATAAGTTGAGACTTGCAGTTACCACAACACACCAAGTTGTCAGTAAAAGTGGGAAGCTTTGCCAGCGAATTTCTGTGGAAATATTTATAGTGCACCATCTATTCATTTAGATATAAAAGATACTCGTGAAATGCTCTGAGGCTTTCAGAGGAATGAAGATATTAAGTATCTCAAGATACTGGTGTTTTTTTAAGACAATGGAAACATTTTTAACATCTCTTATCTCATAATGAAATAATGAACCTTAGAATATTCATCAAAATATAGTGAGTTTTGAAGTACTTCTTGTTTCTCTTGCTGTTTTTGATGAAGCCAGTGTTCCTATCCCATGGGCCACTTTCCATTTCTTATTATACTACAAGAAATATTTTGAAAAAGTTCTAAACCAGCTCATATATAGGTCCAATTTCTCATTTGAGGTTAAGTTTACTCTTTACAAGTGATTCTGACTTTGGCAGTGAATCTTTGTGCTAGAGGCATATGTCCTGCAGCATGCCTCATGTGGGTTGTTCACAAGGTGCATTTAAATTGGTAATTTCCCACTTGCATGCAGTAAATACATCCTGCTTCAGACTGGCATTCAGGACTTTAAATAAAATTATAGGAGTTAGTTTTCTGTTAACTAAATTAGCCATCTATCATCTGTGATCTCAGGCAGGCACAAAGTTCCTCTAATCATCCAACTTTTCTTATGCCTTAGGGCATAACACCCTATAAACTAGGGAAAAAATGCTCTTTACCCACCACTCTGAACAGGTGTAAGCTCAGAGCTGTTGGGGACCTTAGGGCTGATCCATGGGAAGTGAGCATCAGTGCTGTTGTCTGATGGGGCCAAGCGACAGTCTGCACTCTAGTTCTGTGATCTGGGGCTTCTGGGGTCACACTGATGTTCTGGATGGGTGGGTGATAAAGCTGTCTGGTCATTGTAAAGGCAGGGAGCCCCTGCACTGGGGATGCAGTCCACGGAGGTGGAGTTGTACTGGAGCTCAGGGAACTTCAAGGCAAAAACTGAAGCTGAGGTGGTGCCCAGGAGGCTCCAAGCAGAGCGATGGAGGGAAGTGGATATAGGTGACCCTGTGAAGGGCCTGGGGAAGCTGGGGTCCATGGAGCAATCACAGCCCTCAGGTGGTTCCAATTCCCTGGGCACTGGGTGAGGATCACACCCTCTGTCAGAAGCAGTAGCACTGCCGGTAGCAACCTGAATGGGGTGTGGGGAAGGGAAGAAACAGGTATATATTGCTGTATTGGCAAGCATAGAGAGGCACCTGATGTTATGGCATGAGCTGAGGATTTCACTCAATTCTTTGGCTTTCCATCTTTTATCCTGCATTGCCTCTTCCTGTGCATCTGTGTGCTTAAGCACTTCCACAGTGTGCATGCAGGTGGGAAAAGCCTTGTGTGCCTGAGGGCATTCAAGGGAGGTAAGCTGTATTTATTGTGGTGGGAGACTCGAACCTTTCTTAATGTTTTCCCTGGGGAACCCAGCCCTTTCTGCTGCTGCAGCAGCTAGCAGAAGGATTATAAAAGGCGTCTTAATGGTTTTGCCAGTTGCAAAGGGTTGTACTGATTTGCTGCCCATGTGTCCTGCTAGGAGCTTAGGGTGGAGGCTGCTATCCTTACTGTTTTGCCAGGGTGTCCTGATCTGACTCTGTCTTGCTCAAACTGGGGCAAAAAGAGGTGAGCTCGGAACAAGGCAGCAGGTCAGGCCAGTCTTTTGGCTGAGGCTGCTCCTTCCCAGGCAAGAAACTGGATCTGTGAGGTTTGTCCTCTGCTCTGGCTCAGTTCGAAGTCAAATGCTTTATGTGAAAGCATCAACAAGGATATAAAGAAATGGGCTTTGGACTGGAGGAATAACATTTGCAACACAGGGACTACTCTGCTAACTGTAATTGTTTCTAAGCCTATGAAAATGTTTCCCCAGTCTGTTCCACCAGTTAGTTTCTTACTTTTCACTTAGCTATGTCAGCTGAGAAGATGTTCCTGTGGCTGTCATAAGAAAAGGGGTAGCCATGTAGGGTATCTCTCAAAAATCAGCCCAGAGGTGCCCCTTCAAAGTCGCTTCTACAACAAGATTTTTGACTCCTGGTGATGTCTTTGATGTATAACTGGGCTTGCATGGGATCCATGCAGTTATGTCTAGGCTACGCTTGTTAAACCACCTTGTTTCATGCCAGATTATAATCTTTAATATTATAAACCTAAATCAAGACTACTCAGTGTTCCAAGGTGACACAGTACAGGCTGACAGGAACTGCTTGAATAACCTGGCTGTGCAGTTTGCAAAGGAGATGATCTCTCCAGCTGATGGTAATGGCTCAGTTGCCCTCAGTCTTTTCTGTTAGGTGTCTTTTTCCAAGCTTAAGAAGCATTGCTGTCTTTCCTTGGCAGACCACCTGATTTTAGCTTCCACTCAATCTTTCTTTTTGGAAATTATTTTTCAAACATAGAACTTGGCTTGCTCCAGGTGTATGTGCGTGGTAGTGCAGACAGTCAGCAGATGCCCTTTTCTGGAGGAGCGTTGCGTAAACCCAGGGTCATAGGTTAATTAAAATAAGGTAGAACTTCGTCCTACTTTGGGAGACAAGTTGGGGCTGGAGCATTTTTGAAGGACATGTGTTGTCCTCTAACATCTGGAGTTTAGACCTCCCTCTTACAGTATGTTTGGATGGAGTGGCACTGCTGCTGGTGCATTTACAGTGGCATGTCAACAAAGACAAAAGGAGAAGAGGAGACAGCTGATAATATTATGCAGTCATTTTAATGGAGAAACAGAGCAAGTAGTTACAGAAAGAAAAAGTTTGCAGTTTTACAAAAGGGTCTTCAGCAAGCATTATGTGTCTGATGCCAGATGGTGCTCTCTCCTCGTGGAAATGGTGGAGTTTGGCAGTCTGGACAAGGTTCTTGCTCACAGTTGCTCATAAGTCCTGTTCACTGCTGTATAGAGCACAGCATGGATATATAACAGGAGCTTCTCTACATATTGTCTTTTGGAGAAGTTTATTGTAAAGCAAAGAGGAGTTTCTGGCAGTTGAAGAAATCTGCTTCCCATTGACACAGGACTGTTCCTATTACTATGGCACTACAAAATAACTGAGAATTAATTTAAAAGTCAATTTTTCCATCAGCATGATGTAAAAGTGCCTCAATACTTGCTGTAATTCAAGTTGCCCTTTAGAGTAATAGCGGAAGAAATTCTTAAAGATATGAGAGGGTTACATATGGGGTAGTCCTAACGAAGCCTGGCACCCACACGCCTCACTGAACCCAGCCAGAGGTGTGGGGACCCAGCATTTCTCAGCACTGTGACCTTAGTCATGAATCTGTCTCCTGCATTTAATTTCTCGGTTTATCTTTCTGCTGGTTCAGCATAGATAGCAGCTTCAATAGCTGTATCTGTTGCCAAATTGAGAAAAGAAGGGGTAGCCATACCCAAAATTGAGGAAGTCCCCATTCCCATAGTAGCCCCCGTAAACATTCAAGCCTCTGCTGCCGTACAGGTTCCCAAAGCTTCTGTAGCCATATGGGCTCCCATATCGGTACTGGTCCCGGTAGAAGCCATATGGGCTTCCGAATCGGTAGCCATTCAGGCCCCCAAAGCTGTACTGGTCTTCGTAGCCGAATGGCGAGTAGTACCCATCATAGTAGAAGTCCCTGTTGAAAGTCATTGTTGGCTGATGTGGGTAAACCTGAAACACAGACCAGGGAGTAGGGTGAGCACGTTAGCTGCCAGCAGCAGGAGGGAAGGCTCAGAGCCCAGGTGGAGCAAAGGAAATGTGCTGGCACTGACCATGCTCCTTCTTGTGGGTTTTACATCCTCTTAGCTGCCTTGTTTATCTATCTAATCCTCTGAATCCTCCCATACTTTTTTCTCCTTGTCCTCATCTTTTGATATTGGCTGACAATACTCAGAAAATATTCTTTTTACCAATTGAGAGCTGACCTTTCCTCCAAAGTTAATGAAATGTGAATAAAACAAAGAAAAATATGTCACTTCGGGTAGTGATGCTGATTCACATCAGACTGACAACACATTTCATGCATCCCCCAATCTGGAGAGCCATGGGGTGCTCAACCCATCATAAACTCAAAGAACACAATGAAATGGAGGAATTTCTTTGATGGATGTCAAAGTAATAAATGTTTCATAATTGCTTATCTAAGGATTTGAATTCCCCACTCCTAAGGAAAATAATCTAGAGTTGGAAATTACTTATCGCTTCAAAATTAAGTTTTCTCCTTACGTTCTGCAGTGCTTTAACGCCTGCTATTAAATAAACACAGGAAGAGCAAAACAAGTTCCAGTGAAGGAATTGCATTCAAAACAAGAAAAAGAAACTGCTTACAGACTATCCATGTATACATGTGCATATATGCGGTGTTATGTACATGTACACAGCACAGCCTTTTAAATATGTCCACACACACATGTATAAATATTTTTATCGAGACATGCATACGGATGTATATACACGCAAATATATATATATGTATCAAAAAGTATAGAGTAGAGTCAGCATGGACTTACCCAGTTCACTGAGGAGAGGAACTCAGGAGAAGCGAATAAAACTTCGGAGTTCTGGGTCTGTATATATACCTTTCTAAACTCAGGTGTTAGTTATACAATGGATCTAGTTGCGTGCATTATTCCTTCAACTGATGTAATCGGAGTCAGTGATTTTCATATTTTCAAAGTTTGATGCGATGACACACATGTCATACCTTCAGAATTTCTTTCATCTTAAAACAAGAAGAAATGGTCTCAGCACATTTCTAGTAAAATTGCATGGAATTCTTTGTAGTTGGATGGATGGGATGTTTAGACCATTACTGGTTGCGCAATCTGCTTGTAGGTACACCGTTTACTTGGCTTTTGCATCTATGGTGCAACACAGAGGGGAGAAAAGGAATATATTTGTTTTGGTGTGTTGAGAAGTAGTGTTTCAGTGCTAGGTTATAGGTTGGACTATTTGATCCTAGAGGTCTTTTCCAACCTAAATGGTTCTGTGATTCTGTTCAGCAGCATTGTGACCTGTACTTAGTGCCTGATGATATTCGTGGGGTTCTTCTCTTGCCAGCGGCTTTGGTTTTGTCTCAAGCTCCACAACACTGATTTTGAAGAAATTTCTCTGCTTCTGCTTTAAGAGTGTTCCCAAGTATTTCCTCCTGCTTTGAAAAATATATACATATATATTTATTATTATCTTTTATTTTTTTTAGCTTTCTACTTTCATAAAACATAGTGCATCACCTTGTTAGGACTTGGGAACAAGAGACCTTGATGTACATTGTAAGTGACCATATTATTAAAACTGGGGGTGTCTTTTGGTGACAAACTATTAATATTTAAATACTGCAACACTTTGCAAATTGAAAACATTAATGAGTGTTTATGAAGTGCTTTGGTATTCAGAATTCTGAGGAAGCCTCAGCATCCTGCTTGCTCATTATTATCCTTATTTTATATTCAAATTAATGTCAGAAATTAGGTGAAGGTCATACAAGGAGTTCTGTAGCAATCTCCAGTATTCTTCACTATTGTACTATATTTGACATGTGAGGTTGATTCTTTGCTAAGAAAATATTAACATCCAACCTTGGAAAACAATATTTAGCACACCTCTCCAAATCCTTATCATTTATTATTTTCGAGGCCAAGTTCATACTTGTTTTCTCCACTTTATTCTGATGACCTCAGGGTCATGTCCTCTAATGAATTAAAGTGCAAACGATGCTGCAGTCGTATTTTTGCTGAAAACATTTTTTCTGCTCACGCAGCAGCATGACTTTTATTCACCATGGACATTTTGGAGGAATGCAATTAAGATTTATTTGTAGTTTGTGCTGGTCCTGTTTGCTGCAGTTGTTAAGTAGCTTAATAGAAAATTCCTAAATAAATGTTTGCACTTCCTTTAAGCAGGAAGCCCCTGCCGTAGCACAACAGAATTTCTGATGAACAATATTTCCAAATGTAGGAATATTTTACTTTTTTACTGAAATTTTCTCTCTCTCCAATGGCTTTGGGAACTTACAAATGCCTTTATATAATATATAAATAAACTTCAGTTTTAACAGTGGAGACAATAAAATGGTATCAGGAATGTAGTTTGCCCAGAACATTTTAAGATGAAAGAAACCTGTAATATATGTGACATATGGGAGTTTGAGAACACACTAATAATCCCAAACAATGAGGAAAATTATATTAATTGAAGATATGACGTGTACAGGCAAATTTGTTTTCCAACCAATAAGGCTACAAACTCTTTGAATATGCAGGGCGTCTTAGATAAGCCAGGAGGGCAAAGAAACAGTATAAAAAGAGCTCAGAGCTCCAGGCTCTCCATCAGCTCTCTTGCCTTCCTTCTCCTGGTGAACTCGGTAAGCCTTTTCTCAATTCGATCTCTTCGTAAGGCTTAGAGATTTTGGTCTGCTAGTTTGTTGGGATTGCAGCTCCTCTGAAGTGTAAGATTTCTCCGTGCCTCGTACCTGTGCCTACTGCTGTGCAGGAGATGGCAGGCTCAGAACTTTAGAGCTGGGGCTGAAACTCTCCTGGTCCCGTTGGTACTTGGAATACTTCAGCTCCTGGTTATCAGGCAGCTCTGTGGAGAACTTAAGAGACTTACGGAAGGATTTCCCCGCTGCGGCCCTCACTGGGTTCCTCCATAATTCTCCTATTTTATTCAGAGAGAGGTCTTCTGGTCTGTTTAGCAGGACTAGAAATCAAACCGATGTTCCGATGTGTCAATGTATTTGTAGTTTCTTGGTTTTGCTGTTAGCTTTTGCAGATCCCAATCCAAAATCTGTGCATTACTGCAACAAGACTTGGAGCTGTTGTGGTTTACTTAAAGCTCTCTTGAAGACAGTCTTGAAGGATTTGGGAATGTAGAGCTTTATGCAAAGCTGATCTCCTAAAAGAAATTGGGGATTGATTACTCCTTACCTTATTGACTAAGAAAAATCCTGAAACAAGCAACAGGGAAGTTTTGAGCTGTAACAGGTCTATTTCCCAGCTGGTAAGCAAGAAAGAAAATTAAATGTTTTAAAAAGAACGGAAAAATGAGAAAGCTAATGACTGTAGGTGGGTGAAGATGAGAAAATGGAAATGGGAGAAGGGACGTAATAAGGAACCAACATTTAGCTTCTGTCTTCAGTGAAGAAGGCTTTGGACTCTGAGGCTGTTACTGCCTGGAAGTGTTTCTCACTTTGGCTTTCCTTCCTGCTGCTGCATTTCAGGTTTGCCTCCATCGCAGAAAGATGACTTTCTTCCAAGGCCAGTGCGAGGATGACTGCTATTCTCCCTGCGGTTACGGGGGCCTGTATGGCTACCGGGGCTACGACTGTGGAAGCCCTTGCGGCTACCGGGGCTATGGGAGCCTCTATGGCTACCGGGGCCTCTATGGCTTTGGGGACCGCTATGGCTTTGGTGGGCTGTACGGTTCCCGGGGCTTCTATGGCTATGGGGATGGCTATGGCTATGGGGGTCTGTATGGCGGCTATAGGGGCATCTATGGCTATGGGGACTGCTATGGCTACCCAGGCTTATACAGCAGCCGCTACGGCTACCCCTTCAGTTCGCGATACGGCCAAAGATACGGCTACGGGAGCTGCTACCCCTGCTAAACCCAGCGGGAACATCCCTGAAGTGAGGATCAACCCCGGCCTGGCAAGCATGGACTGACGGTGAATCTCAGTGGCGGTGTTTCCTGATGCAGAGAGCCCCAGCGCCAGCAGCCACCTCTCTGCAGGGGCTTTGAGTGCTCTGCACCACTGCCCAAGTGCTTAAAATGTTTCTTTTTTCCTGCTTTGTGTCTGCTTGCTCTTTTATGTCCCATAGTCTCCTCTTGATCCACTGTTGGATTAAAAAACTTGCTTCTCATCAATGCTATGGTTCTATGTAAACTCTAGAAATGCTGGTGCAATATCTGGCTTTTACGTTTGTTGCAGTGATATATTCTGAATGAATGGTATAGGAAGGGTGTTATGTGTCTTTGGGAATGTAGCCTTTCTGTTCTGTATACCTTTAAAAGTGTATCTGCCTTTCGTATTAAAAGTTATGCTTCATCAGTACTGTACTTATGGTTTTATTTTTCACTTCTATTTCTTAAATATCTTGAAATCAAGAGCATCACAGGTGGGGTGTCTGAAAGTTGTTGTTAACTTCATGCACTCCTGGATTTTTTTCTCAGAACCTTGCCCTCCTCAAACTGGGAAACATGGCCATTTGCTACTGCAAGAAACTTCAGCTGTATCTCTGTATTTCTCAACTCCAGGCTCTTGCTTTATGCACTCCAAAGAAATGATTCATTTAAAATGCTTGGGTGCTGCAGAGAAGGCAAATCAGGTCCTAGACTGCATCTGCAGGGGCATTTCTAACAGGCAGATGTGATCATCCCACTTTAATCAGTGCTTGTCAGGAACACCTGGAGCCTTGTGTCCATTTCTGGTCCCATGATTCAAAAAAGACAAGGACAGACTGGAAAGGGTCCAAAGGAGATGATCAAAGGTCTGGAGAACCTGCCTGGTGAGGAAAGACTGGTGTAGTTTGGTCTGGAGAAAAGCAGGCTCGGGGGGACCTCATCACAGTGTTCTGGTATCTAAAGTGTGGCTAAAGAAGATGTAGGTGCTGTCTTCACAAGGCCAAATGTGGAAGAGACGAGGGAAAATGTGTTACAAGCTGCATCAGGAGAGGTTTTGTCTCCTCGATACAAGAAACTTTTTACAATAAGGTCGATCAGTCACTGGAGCAACCTACCCAAGGATGTGGCAGAGTGTCCACCACTAGGGAGTTCAGTATGGGATTGACGAGGGTGCTGAAGGGCCCCATCTGGGCTCCCCTTCCCCAGGGGAGAGGGGAGGTTGGGGCTGGTGATCTCTCAAGGTCCCTTCCAACCTGGCCTGTTCTGATACTGAAGACATCATAGGCAATTGCAAATGCATGTACTTGCTGGCAATCCTGTTTTTAATTTTGGAATAAGCTCATGTTCTATCTGTTTGGTCTTCCCCAGTGGACAGGGAGGGAGAATTTGCCCTTGCAAAGTAAATACATTGTTAGAAGTGGATCTCCAGCGGCCAGCACCTCCAAGGTGAGGCAGCAGGGCATATGTGTCCGTCAGGTCAGGGGAGTAGGTTCAGAGCCTGTGTTTTGGAAGGAAGCTGGGTCACTGCTGATTTTTCCTAATATTTTTTTCCAAGTGAATTTTATGGGCAGAGGGCTGACTTAAGTGAGAGACTGTGGCTGTGTGGGAGGACAATGATGGCGTTTTCTCACCGCTTCCCTGGCCAGGGGCAGCTGGCAGCTAAGAGCTGCCAAAACGCCCTGGGGACATTGAGTGTTGTTTCATGTGTATTGTTTTTTTATGAAAAGCTGCCTTTTTTTTTTTTTTTTTTTTTTTTTTCCACCTTTCATTCTCAGTCTTCTAGTTTTCAGCCCCTGGATTTATTGAATTGTTATTGTAATTGCACCCAGGGAAATGGATTTTTTCTACCCAATGTGGAAGATTGAGGCAATGTTTTAGGTTTTCAAGGCCACCATCAAGACAGTGAAAGCCACCACTTCTTCCTTGACACTTTTCCTATTGAATTTAATATAAGATTTATTTATAGATATATAAAGTTCCACTGGCTGCTGCAGCAATTTGTCTGTTAGATGGTAATCTGATTGGAAATTGTGATTCTGAAAGAATATTTGAATATGGTTTGTGGGAATAGGAGTATTATACTCACTTGAACTTTCTTTTATGTATACTCTACAGAGGTCTGGGACTAACTCTTCTATTTTAAAACATTATAATAAAGACCATCACAGCCTTATTATGCTGAAATATTTTAACCTTACATCTGTAATAGTTTCAATTAATAAGAGAAAGGGAGAAATTTGTGGGATTTCTCAGATTTCTGAGGGGTAGAGAGAGGAAAATGGTTCATTTACTTGGGCCAACTTCAATGAACGTGAAGGGATATAAAGTGCTCTGCACAAGAGGCAGGACCCCTCCCCCCCTCAGAATGCCACTGCTCTATTGAATCTCATGAATGTCTATTCATGTAATCAAGGGACAGGCAAAAGAAGACTGGAACTTTGATTTTTTTTTTTATACAGAAAAATTTTAATGCAATAAGAAAAGAAGTTGACACAGATACAGAAAGATTATAGTTTTGGCATGCTGAAAAGAGCTAGAGTAGATGAGTCACTACACTATGCTATACAGAACATTCCTTTTTGTGAAAGCTGTGTTGCTCGTTCTTAAGGTACTTGTAAATCCAGATCAAAGGAGGCACAGCCGTCATGTTTCTCCATTACGCAGTACTGCAGCACCTTACTGGAAGTAGTTATTGAAAATGCAGATGACACAAGAGCTAATTTTCACTGATGCAGGAGTTCTTTAACACTGCTCCGGCGACTGGAAGAAGCTTCAAATGAACTGCAGATCATTCTTATTGCTGCCAAAAGGGTCTAAATGCGGGAGACTATCTAGAGTAAGCTTGTAGCTGAGAAACACTGGAAGAAGGAGACAGAAAGTATAGCAAAAAATAGAAATGCTGAGAAATTCTAGAGAGCAGCCAAGCTCTCCATTCTTGGTAGCTTCAGCTGCAGTTGCAGGTGCTCAGCACTCCTGAAAACGTCGCCTCTGAGATGATCCATCAGTCTGTGCTTGCCGGGTCGGGGTAGATCCTCACTGTGGGTTCCCACTGGGTTTATCAGGTCTAGCAGCACCCGTAGCTGTAGTTACAGCAGGATGGGTAGTAGTAGCGGGTGCAGCAGCTCCGGTAGCTGCAGGGGCTGTAGCAGGAGCTGTAGCAGGGACTGCAGCAGTAGCTGTAGCAAGGGCTGCAGCAGTAGCTGTAGCAGGGGCTGCAGCACCTGTAGGCCCGGTAGGAGGTACTGACAGACCTGTAGCAGGGGGAGCAGCACACGTAGTAGCAGGACATCTTGGGGGTGGTGGAGGGAGGTAAACCTGAAAGACAGCACCAGGTAAAGGGTAGGCTCAGTGTGCAAGGAGCAGCACGGGTAGTGGCTGGGTGAGGTGGGGGATTTGGAGGGGTACTGAGCAAATGGCTCAGTCTTGGGATATTCTTCTGACATCTGTTTTTATCCAGCCAATTGCTGTACTCCCCCCTTACTATGTTCAATGCTGAGACACAACTTCTTTATATTCTCTTCTTAAAAATGAACCTGATACCTTGTATTTTTGGACTTTGGCTACAGGAGATTCAGTTTGCCAACCATATGTGTGGGAGCGCTTGCTGTCCAAGCTCCTAGGATGGGCAAGCTGAGGTTAACCCTGACAGCTAGACTAACTGCAGCTCAGGACACACACCTGTAGGTGTTCTAATGTCTAATGAAAATCCCACACAGCATTTTAAAAAGTTATTAGATGCATTCATTCACTGCACACCAAGTTCAGTGTACAGAAGCCAGAGAACCACAGACTGGTTGAGGTAGGAAGGGACCTCTGGGTCCCTCTGGTGCAAGCCCTGCTCAAGCAGGGCTACCCATAATAGGGGGTCCAGGGCCACAGATGGACCTGGTACCAGTGCTGTTCCTGGGCACATTTCCTAGGACTACATAATCTCCTTGTCTGGCTTTAATCTTAGCATGTAAACTACTCCTTTTTCTGTCCTACATCACTTCAAACACCTTTCAATGTCAGCTGTAGCAAGGATACTGAAAATACTCTGCTGCACAGTGAGGTGCTAAGGTTTAATTCCTCTACTGCTGCATGTCAGAGCTGCTCTGGTGACTTCAGAGAGAACAAAGCAATTCCCATGTCCAGCCTGCATTTCTTATTGCAACATCTTTCCATAAAATAGCTGTTTCTATGTTGCAATACACAATTCTGTCCATTATCCAACATTTCATATGGAGTGTCACCAAGTCAAAAAAAAAAGAAAATTTCTTCAGCTGTTTAAATGGAATAGAGTAAAGCTGTTGTTTTCTAGTATGTAAACATAAAACTATTACTAGGCTTCACATCTCACTAGTGTTATCTGAGTTCCTTGCCTGAATGTTGGCTCATCAATGCCCCCCTTTTTTACTCTAACAGCTTAAAAAGTACAGGATAAAATACTTGTACCAATATCAGAGAATGATAGTAAAGGAGTTATTTCTAAGTTAAAGGAGTCTCTAAGAGAATGGGATCTGCACTTACCAAGTTCACCGAGGAGGCTAAACCAAGAGGAGTGGTGTGAGGAGCAAGGGGGTTGTGAGTGCTTTTATACAGTTTCTTGGACCCGTGGAAATAGGTGCGATTCTCCGCATGCTTCCATTCCCTGGTAGTCATGAAACACATTTCGGAAGTACATCAACAGTACAATTGCTATAATTGTTTTCCTCTGCATTTAGGACACTTTTCAAATTCCTCGGATAACACATTGTGATTACTACCTGTGAGATTCTTTCATCTTAAAGCTTTCCAGGATAAATGGGTTTCTGGGAATTCTCAAAAAGGAGGGCTGGGAATGAAACTGGAGGATCTGTGAATGAAACTATAGGTTCTGCTGAACAGTACCAGTTACACTGCACGTGGAACTGGGGAGCACACAGACTTTCTTTTTGCATTATAGCCCTGCAAGGGAGGCAGATAGTGCATATTGTAAGGTGACTTAAAACACCTGAGGTGGAAAGAGGCATTATAGAATGTGCTTAGGGCTTTTACCAAGCATTTTGATTCATTTCCGTCTCAATTAATGACAGGCGTTCCATTGATTCCTTTGGGTTCTTCTACTGTCTATAATTTGGCATACACACTATGAGACGGACAGGCCAGGGCACAGGATCGATTAAATTAGCATCTGAGCAATGTGTCTAAGGTTTAATGCCTTTTTCTGGGGGTCTGTTTTCTCTCATTTCTGGATAAAATTCTTAGAAAACCTTGCTCAAATCAATGTCTTGTGATTTTACAGTTGTGTCAGGGCAAGTTTTACTGCAGGACCTTGTAGTGCAGAACAAATCTGGGTTTTCTGCTGGCCTTTCATAGGGAATGCAATAGTGAAAAGGGGAAGAGCAGTCAGGAAGGCCGTGGAAGCCTGGAGGATGGGGACTGTGCTTTCCTGACTGTTTTCCAGCAGCAAGGTCCTGCCACATGCCTGGCTTCCACCAAGTTTCAGCTGAATGAAAAGGCTGGTGAAGTGCTAAAAGCTACCCAAGGCAAAAAGGCTTATACTAAGCTGAGAAGGGAGAAATCCGCTTTTTTTTTTTTTTTTTTTTTTTTTTTTTTTTTTTTTTTTTGTGGTGCGTTATCCAGTGAGATACAGCTGTATCTCCATGCCAGCCTGCACCATGCCAGGATGATGACAAGTGTGGTGCTTTAGTTTGACTGAAGACAGAAAGAGCTCAGCTTGGGGATTCCCTCCCCATTCTGTTGTTTATTATACAACATCGCGGCACCTAACAAACCATTACTATTTAAATAATACAAACATTGCTAAAGTAAGTCCTTAATGACTGTTTTGGAAGAGCATTGATACCATAAATTCTGATGAGGCTCAGCACTTCCAGAATGTCTGTTATTATCCTCATTTAATATGCAAATTAGTAATGGCTCACTGCAGTGAAGGTCATACAAGGAGGTATTTGAAGTTGGAGAAAAAAAATAAAATGCTCTTGGCTTTATGTATTGTACTCTGTCTCCTCTGGGAGGGCAGTGTTAGATGAGGTTGAAAACCAGCATCAACAAGATTTGCTGTAAAATAATATTTAAAGTTTTAACTTCTAAATATGCTGCTAACATGAGCAAACTTCATTTATATTTGCAGTGGTGATAATAATAACTTGGTGATATCCTGAATGAATGTTTTATGGTATGATCAGGGACAATGATGAGATATAAACTATGTGATTCATTTTTTCCCCTCTCCATTTTATATATGTATATAATAGTTCCTCAAATGAATGTTGAACTTTTATAAATTTCCTGGTTTTCTTTAGTGAACTAAACTAAAAGAAAGTATTCAAGGCAAAAACTAAATGTATTTTAGAAGAAGAGGAGAAAATCTATTTTTCTCAAATAGAAAACTCTTCTACAGGCACACTAGAAAGCAAAGGAAACTGAAAAAAAAAATACTTGCCTCTTCAGATACTCTAGCAGTTTAGCAGTAGAAATTTTTATTCGGTGAGGTGCAGGTGGTACACTAGGTTTTATTTTTTGGTGTATAAAACTTTTAAGTGCATACTGGTTTCTCTGTCTCTTTTTTTTTTTTTTTTTTTTTTTTTTTTTTTTTTTCCCTTGACTGTGGACCATCTAAACTACTGTGCTTAAACACTACTGTGGACTACCATGTGACCAGGTATATCTGAAAGCAAGTGTAGTGGGATAGTAATGAAATCAAATAGGATCCCATTATCTTCTCAGAAAACATTTTAGTTATTATTAATACTAATAACATAGAATAGTTATTAATAATTTAACACCCTGGGAACATGTAAATCAAAATAAATGACAAATAAAATTCCTTCTAATTCAGACTGCATACAAATTTAAAATGTTAAAAATATCCCAGATGTATGAATTTTGATTCTTATTTATCTCCAGGCTGAGGATCTGTTAATCTTTTGTCCATCTCCATCTTTTGTTCTATCTCCAACGACCTCCAAATGATAAAAAACTGCAGTGACCCAAAAAGTTTGAAGCAAAGGAGGACTGTAACCATCACGTTTTCATGTGGAGATGAGAATGGAGGAATGACCCCTGATGCTGAGGAAATCAATTATATTAATTGATGTTCTGATGTGTGCAAATACTTTTATTTTGTTGCTCTTTGTGAAGGTAGGACAATATACCTGCTGCATGGCGGCCGAGGCCAGGTCCCTCACCAGCAGCTGGGGAGCACTGCAATGGCTATTACTGCTCCTTGAAAGTTAAAGTTGAGATTTTTCAGTTACCTAACTCAAAATTAATAAACTATTTTGATGTCCCAAATCTTGAAAATCAGAAATTGAGCTCAGGAAGTGTAAATCACTAATGTCTCTAATTCTGTACCCACAAACAAGAATAAAACAGGGAAATGCCCTAAATATACTTAAGACACAGAGTGGCATTCAGTCAGTAACTGGAAACATAACTTATGAAAAATCTCGTCAGGAAGATGAGGTCAAATGCACCAAGGAAAATATATTAAGACATTTAGTTAAGAGCCCTGATTTATGAGAACATTACAGGTTTGAGGGTTGTAATCCCCATAAAACTTAAATTGCTTTTTGTCGTCTTCATTTATCAAACAATTGATTTTTTCCTGCATTATTTCTTCATTTGGTATACTTTTCCAAGCTATACTGTAGCAGAGTTTATTTCAGAACTAACATATGTGTAAATATGTATTAAAAACAAAACAAAACAAAACAAAAAAACACACACAAAAACTTCTGAAAAGGTTTGTGAAAGATGCTGACATTTTATTTAAAGATATTGTTTCCTATTTTTTCTTTAACTTTTCAGCTATGCTAAGTGCATAGTTGTTTCTCCTAACATACTAGTAATAAGATTATATACAAATAATAAATGTTATAGTAAATACATACAGATAGGGTGTGTGTGTTGGAGGGGTATACAAAAACCATCACTTTTTCAGATGTGATCCATTTTTCCCAGTTTATTCTGATGTCCTGTTATGGCTGTACAATATTTATTGAAAAAATCTACTCATTTCATTTTCTTTCTTTTCATTCATTTTTTTTTTTTTTAAATCATCAAAAGTATTTCATAAAATTTTAAATATTTTTATTATTTCCAGCACTGTATACAAAATTGCAACTTGAACATTGGGAACAAGTAAAATAACATGCAGTATTATTACACAGTAATACACAGTATTGAAAGAGAAATCATTTACATTTTCTTTATGTTACTCTGGAACATATGAGTCACAATATATTAAATCAACGGATAATTTCTGTTAAACATTTAAAATAAATTTATGCATAAAATGGGGCTACTTTTAAATGAAAACCAAATACCTTCATACTCTGAGTTTGCAGTCCCTGACCAGCTGATGAAAACATGTCCTTGATTTGAATTTTTACTGTTGTATCAGATGAGAACATTTTCAGTCTTAATGAAACAATTCAGCACAGTGACCATGAAAAGCCTTTGCTAGTAGGTTATTTGTCTGAAACCATTTGCTTGAAGTACACAGCGTACTCCTGTAGCCCAGGCTGGTGAATTTTCAAACCAGTGTTCGCTGGATGTTTTGGCAGCTCACTCTTGGACTTGTGGGCTTGTTTTCTTCATATTTCTCTTCTGCAGTGTCCTCTGCTGACCTGTTGAATAAGTGTAGGTTCTGATGCATTTCTATGCTCTGCTTTTACGTGGATGCAAATTCACATGAGTCTCACTTCTGCTGGAATCAGTCGCACCTGGCGCTTAAGGGATGAGGCAAGGAACCTGACAGGAGTCCCTTCCCTGAGCGTCTACCCTCCAGGGAACATCAGCACCAAAGTCCCTAAATCTGCCTCCCACACACAGACTGGCGTTGGCTGGAGAGATGAAGTTCCTGCAGACTGGGAGGAAAAATGCCTTCTGTTGGAAATATTTCTTGCTGTCTTTTCATGGCTGCAGGTGGCTCCAGCCTGGGAACCATCCCGGTACGTTCATCCCTTTGTCATCAAGCTGACAGTCACTTTTACTTGAGGCAGCTCTTCTCCCTCCCTGTCACGTGCCCTCCTGTTAATTATGGGGAAGGATGACTTCCCATTGTAGCCTTGTGTTATCGTGGGAATCTGCCTTCTTGTCCTCGCGCGTAAAACAGTTCTTCCCAAAGGTGCGGGCTGGCAGGCAGATGTGTGCCTAAACCCAGCCCAGGCAGGGAAGTGTGCCAGCCTAGGTTGCACAAGTGACATTGGCCATGCAAAATAGTCTCTGATGGAAAAATGGTAATTTTTAAACCTCGTTGTGCACTGGGAACAGGTGAATGTGAGCTCCTACATGGTCTTGTATCAGACATCTGTTTTGGGAGCTGCAGAAAGCTAAGGGAGTCTCTGCGTCTCTTTGATTGCTTTTTGAATCCTTAAATGTAGCATAGCTTGGGCTGGGTGTAATCAGCAAACACTTATTTAATTTTTGTAAGTTTCCACATTTCTAAGGTAGTGTTTTGGAAGGAAACGGCATTTTGGTGTGTTTTGTGGAAGAGGGGCAGAGTTAAGATGAGATGGATGTGACTTTTCAGGACCGTCTTGAAGGAGACAGAAGTTGAGTTGTCCAATATGTCCTCTGTCACCTCAGACTCCACAGCTGCTTAAAACTGCTGACCTTGAAAGCTAGTGGCTCCTTTTTGCCAAATCTCAGGTAAATAATTAAAAATGCCAAGTATAAAAGAAAAAATAGTTAAAATATGACAGAAAGCAGTAGTGTGATGCCAGATCTTTTAATGAGAATAAGAAGCACTGTATACAGCAGTTACAGCTTGTAGTGAAGCAGACAAGGAGGAGTATCTAGAGATTCATACATTCTAGAAGTAAAGAGTTTCTACATCTCGCAACAGATGCTTTGCTCTGGGGCTGCAGTGGTTCAGTGGACCAGAGCTGTCAGCACAGTGTGTGGCAAGGATCAGCTGCTCTGGTCTGCATCTCCTGACACAAAGCTGCACATCAAACACACAGTATGTCCACAGAGATAGACTATGAAGGAAGAGCTGACCCTAGAAGCAGGTTATTCGAAGCAGAAGAAGACATTATAGAGAGTTGCTAAGTGCTCCAGGACATTCCTGATTGCAGTCGTTGTCATGGGAATATTTTGCAGGTAGAATTCATACAGGAGCCATAAATGACTATTTTGCCTTTAGCAGGGGTAGCAGGGGTAGCAGCTCCCATAGCTGTACCTCCGGGTGTAGCGAGTGGAGCAGGGGTAGTAGCAGGAGCTGTAGCTGGGGTAGCAGTCGCGATACCCGTACAGGCCCCCGTAGCCACGGTAGCCACAGGGGCTCCCACAGTCATAGGTGCGGTAGCTGTACACGGTGCCGTAGCTGCACGGGGAGTAGCAGGAATCCTCACACTGGTTCTGGTAGTAGTAAGTCATCTTGGTGCGATGGAGGGAGGCAAGCCTGGAACACAGCAGAAGGGAAGAGGGTAAGGTCTGCCCCAGAGACCAAGCAGCAGCTTTTGTCTTGTAGCAAACCCCACAGAAGCTACAAGAGGAGACAAGAGCAAGGAGAACACGGGAACCAACCAGACATCACCACTCAGTGCTACACTCTGGTTCCTGCTCACCCAGCTCACTCCTGTCTGTTTCCCTTCTTTTCCTCCTTAATAACATTTCATATTGCTTTTTCTTGTTGCCTTTGCCTTGGAATCAGCAGTCTGATTTAAAACAGCGCTGTACAACTGTTTGGTAGGATTAGGTTCTCTGTGAGGATTTAGCTGTTTCTGCCTCTACCAGTGTCTGACCTTTCCCTGAGGACTGGAAGTGAACAGCCCCCAGTTCAGTAGTGGATCCCACCAGCTCCTGGGGGCAAGAAAAGATGCCAGGGAAGGAATCCTCCCTTTGTGCAAGTTGGCGGCAGGTTCTTTGTTCAGACCTGCATCAATGCATCAATTATGAGTTGAATATATACCTGGCTTTTTGACTGAAATAATTGGAATAAAGTTATACCTTGTCCACTTGAAAATAAAGAAGACAGATGCTTCTGTATAGCATAAAGTAAGGACATTTCTGAGAGCATAGCTAGATGCAACAATCTTGTAAGCTTATACAGCTGTACTGATATGCCTTTTTTAACAAAAAGAATTGCACTGGCACAGCTCTGAAATCACAGCCTTTTTTTAACTACCCCTTTACTACAATATAACAAAAAGACAGCATCAATACAGCAATAAAGTTGTTCTAGTAAGTCTCACTTACCAAGCTCAGTGAGAACGTAAGTCCGGAGATGCGAGTAGAGAGCCCTGAATTTCTCTCCCTTTTATATATTTATCTGACCAAGCCTACTATGCTTTAAACTCGTATTCATCACAAAACAAATTTTCTTGTGCACGTCATTCCTTCAGTTGATGTAATTGTTTTTCTTGGTTTGTGATTATTAGTCAGTTCTTGGCTTCCAAAAGCATGACATCGCATTGTAGTTTCTTTCATGTTCAGACTTCCTGAGTCAATTATATTTCTAGAATTGGTGTGGTGAAATCTGAGCTATAACAGGAAAGGGAAGGAAGGATATTGAGAGCAGAAGTGATTGACACTAGCAATCCCAGTTTTGGAGGAATGGATGGATTTCAGTATATGAAATCTGCAATGATTCTGGATTTTTTTAAGAAGAAATTTCTTTCTTTCTTTCTTTCTTTCTTTCTTTCTTTCTTTCTTTCTTTCTTTCTTTCTTTCTTTCTTTCTTTCTTTCTTTCTTTCTTTCTTTCTTTCTTTCAAGTAATAGTCCATAGAAAACATTTTTCTTGTTTGTTTGCTTTTGTTTCACAATTGCATTTTTTAGGTCAGAATATTATAATTTTTATTTATTACTTGTTTGTATTATTTCTAGCTCATAAATAGAAGTACAAGAAAGATGTTTGGAATAGAGGAGAGATCTGAAATGTTTTTGAATAATAATAATAAGTAGGAGACAAGGCTTTATGAGAACAGTAAAATGAAGGCTGTAGAAATCTTTAATAAATATAAAGGCTTTCAACCAGAAATACTGATATTTGAAATTTCCAGGCTTTGCACCTTGTACAAAACAAAACAAAACAACAACAACAAAATCTCACAGGCTCAGTCTACTGGAGATCATTTCCTAGCAAGGTAAATGCAAATGTAATTGGATTCAAAAATAATGTCTTTTTTTTTTTTTTTTTTTTTTTTTTTTTTTTATTGTTTACACCTAGATCAGAAAAATGATTCATGCATTAAAAGGAACAAGATAAAACACACCGGAACATATCTGTGTAATAACTGTATTTTTCCTGAGAAGTCCCCCAGATGCTAAATATTGTTTAATGGGACAACTTTGTAATGTTGAGGTGTTTAACTTAATGTTGTTAATGACGGTGAATAATGCTGAGCCCTGTGAGCACAATATGACCTGGTAAGCAGCACATCCCGGTCTTTCCCGGTGACCTTCACCTCAAAACTGCTGTTTACTTGCATCTAAAGGTTGGATAATAACAGGCATGACAGATGTTCTGGGCCTTTCTCTAAATTTTGAATATCAAAGCCTTCATTAATACTTATTAAAGATTTCCATGTACAAAGAGATTTATTATTTAAATATTAAAGTTATGTTACTGGAAAACGCCCCAGTATTATGTAACACAGTTAACTAAAAACGTATATCGGGTTATCCTATTTCTGTGCGTTATTAAGGTTGTAATTTATAGCTTTGGAATTGGGTCTCTGAAAGATTTTTTCTTCCTAAAAAGACGTCATACACATACCATTTTAAAATTTATAGGCCAATTTTCTAGCTGAATCAATCAGCACAGCAATATCCTAATGCATGATGGCATCAAATCAAAGAGATGGTCTTTTCCCCTTTGCTAGTCACAGGAAATGGTGGAAGGGTTTGGTAGGAACGCGCTGTTTCACAGGTGATTAAAGTTATGAAATACTTGAAATGGAGAGGTCATGTCTTCTACAGGAATTTCAGGAAAAAAATGCACAGGAAGGTGCATTGGGCAAAATGCACAGTGAGGCTGGGCCTCCAGAAAAATGGCATATTTGGCAATTCGTATGCCTTTGCATATTCTTTTGACTTATTGCTGTACGGTACAAGTGAATTCAGCGCGATGATACCAAAGCTTAATTGCTCTATTTTTGAGATGAAAGAAGGAAACCCACAGGGTGTAGCCTGCATGTCACAGCGCCGGACCAATAATCAAAAACCTTGGTGAGAACCGGTATATCAATGAGAGGAGTCATGAAGGAAGCAAAATGTGTTCGGTAATTGGAGCCGACCCAGGCGCAAGCATGCCCTTCATGCGCTGGGCGGGACTGGGTGCTCTATAAAAGCCTGCGCTGCTGACAGCACTGCATTCACTTCTCCTGCCTTAGCCTCTTTGCAGAAGTGGGTAAGTCAAAATAAATTTAAAAAACCTAGTGGAAAATGGATAGATGAGTTCATTACTTTTTTGCCCCCTCCTTTCCCCCATCCCTCTTTAAGCTGCAGATGCTATAAATTAATGCATTGGGAAATAGGGTTGTGATTTGATGAGCATTATTTACATATAATATTATTTTCTCCCTGTGTCTTGATAAATATTTTAGTGTTTCAGTCCTGTACATATCTTTCTTTTCCCTTAAAGTCTTTATTTCGGTATGTCTATGAAGGACTTTCCTATTTATTCCCTGACAGCTCCCATCCAATGCAGGCAACATTGTTTGTAATTCCACCTTGCATCAGGATGCTGCAGTCAGTGGGGCTGGGCAGGAGAACTCAGAAAGGCTGACGGGGATGGAGCATTATGGGGAAGACTCAATTAAAATTCAGGATAGAACAATAGACAAGCACAGAGAGTGTCAGGAAGCATGCCTGGGATTGCTGGCTTTTTCTTCTTCTGCCCATTCACAGCATTCATTTGAAATTTGCTGTTAGAAGCATCCCCTTATTGACTTTTTCTTTACTGCTGTGTTCCAGGCTCGCCTCCCTCCATCGCACCAAAATGACTTACTACTACCAGAACCAGTGTGAGGATTCCTGCTACTCCCCGTGCAGCTACGGCACCGTGTACAGCTACCGCACCTATGACTGTGGGAGCCCCTGTGGCTACCGTGGCTACGGGGGCCTGTACGGGTATCGCGACTGCTACCCCAGCTACAGCTTCCGCTACTACCCCTGCTCCACTCGCTACACCCGGAGGTACAGCTATGGGAGCTGCTACCCCTGCTACCCCTGCTAAACCCAGAAGGATCTGATGGGAAATGAGGACTGAGACTTAATATCTGGATTCATGGACTCTGTTACAGGGATGGCTTGTGGGAGCTCTGAGTCCAGAACAGCAACTGAAAGCAGTAGTGTTTTGGAGAGCTCAGTGTTCCTGTAAAAATTCTTCAGTGTTCTTAAAAAATGTTGTTTTGTCTTCTTCCTTTCCTACTGACTTCTTTACTCCTTGGGTTCTGGTAGTATAATGAAACAGGGCATAATGGCAGTGTAAACAACATCTTAACTTATTTATAATTCTTTCCAAGCTAACATTAATGAAAGCTGGAGTGTAGTGCCCTGGTCCTCCTACGGATATGTTTCTCAGTTCCCTGCTTTTGAAACTATACCAAAAAGAAACTAAATCATTTGATTAATTGAACAAAAAAAAAAAAAAAAAAAAAAAAAAAGGAATTGTTTGAAAATGGAAATTGATAGTAAAATGCTGCTGTAGCAGCTCAAGTGGCACCAACAAAAATAGGTGATTTTCTGCATAAATTCTTCTCTGTATGTATTCTTCCTGCTTCTGCTTTCTGTATCACATTGGATTTTGATTGTGAGCTTTATTCTTATTAAAAATGTTATAGCATCATTACTTCTCCTTGTTTTTTCCTTTTCTGACTCACATGTATGCAGATTTTTGTCTTCAGCTCAATACATTTTGGTTGGTTTTCCTGAGATATAGTGAGTCCTCTAACTTTTATGTAGCTTTTCAGCTGAACCTGAGCTCACTTTTGTCAAACTAATAACCCTGTAGTACCTTATAAAATGAAGTGACCCATTATGGAATTTCCTAGAAAGGATTTGGAAAGATTTCTTTAAATTTGCCTTAGCATCACACTACATGCCCGGACATTGAACATAACAGCTACCAGCGCCACATCTTAGTGGCTTATAAATGCATAAGTCTGCCTGTGGGCAAACCCATTTTAACTGGTGAGTAAGCCAAAAATTTGGAAGAAAATCATTCTTTTCTCAGCTGCTCTTGTGGTGGCAGTATCTGGAACACTTTCTGGATTTAAAGATCTTACTTGTTATAGAATAGAAAATCGCACACTTTCTGTTCACCTTGCTAACTAATAAAGACAAGTGTTTGCAACTGTTACTGTAAGGCTTCTTTTGAATGACAATGAATTGGCGTGCATTTCCCTGTCTGCACAATCACACTGGTTATTAGGGCGAGATCCCTTGATGCATCCTGAAGTGACTCTATTATTCATGACTGAAGTACCTAACTGGCAGAAGTAGTAACCTCTTAATAGTATGATGCTGTAACAACGTCTAGCCATAAAATAGCCAGTGAAGTGCTTTGAAATCCCCATTAAACCCTAGAACCTGTATTGTGAATGTAATTGCCATTCTTTGAACACACACAGAGGCACTTTGATGGCAGTCTCAAAAGAGGAATAGAGCTCAATTGTGCTATGATACACCTGGGTGCATGAGTATAAATTACATTGAACACCTTTGCAAGAAAGCTGTGGGTTGTGCTTCCAGCAAGTTCCAGGACAGAGCTTTCTCATGGCTTCTGAGGAGCTTGTTTCTGGGAAGGTGCTCACTGACTTTGGTGCCTGACATGTTTGTTCCTGGAGCACAGTGCAGATTGCTGCTCAACCTGTATCTTGACATTAAGGCATATAAATTTAGCTGGTCATTATTCTGACATTATAACTGGCCATAATTTCAATTTTTCAATATATAAAGCTACAAAATAAAATCTGGAAATTACTAAGTGTCTTACAGTGCAGAAGTAAGAGACTGAGAGCTTAAAATAATCACCATTATAGTATCACAGTGGTTCTACAGATTGTTTATGGACTTAACAGGGGACACAGGTAAAAGAAATGGTTAAAAATGCCCCAAATGCCACATAAGTATGTCTCTTTCTTCAGCTCCAGGAAATGTTAAGATAAGGCTAGAAAGAAATCCAGCTTTCTAAGATGAAAAGACAAAGATACTAATTGAAGGGTCTATTATGGTTGTTTGTACAGACCCACATTTTAATGAAAAATTTGAAGGCTATAAAATCCCATTCTGACTAAAGCATATATAGAAATGTCTCCGTATGCATGTTTGAAGTGACTATTATTCAGTAATGAAGCATGTAATGAGAACAGTAAGCATTTAATACAGTAATAATACACTATGAATGTATTAAATAGTTACAAGCATCTGAGAAGTGCTTTGAACTTCTCAGACTACTTAGCATGAAGAAATCTGGTGATATTGTACACTTCTTGGGAAAAGAATCTCTACGCAATAAACAAGTTATATTTTTTCGTTTGAAGTCTATCCCTTACAATAAGGATATTATCTTGTTTGCATCTATTGCATGCTACAGCTCAAGGGTCAGTATCACAAGCTGTTCAACCTCCCACAAACTATTTAATAACAAATTTGCCATCTGATTTCTGATAATATGGCTTGAGATTAATTATCAAAAAGTCTCTAACCAATATGGAAAATTAAAAGACAAATTTAGAAACACAAACACACCAAAAGCAAGTTGTTGCTGCAATGGAGATTCTTTAATATGGATGGAAAAGGCAATAGACACTGACAGCAGAAAACAAAACATCACAGAAACAATGAATTAGAATCATAAAAATCACAGGGCAAGACACAGTCCAGGACTTCACCTCAAAGATTTCCCCTTCTTAGCATCATTCAGGAACCCTTGATCTGGGCAGAGGGAAGACACTCACTCGAGGATGAGCGCTGCTCTGCTGTACTGCAGATAGAGGGGAGCTTTTGAAGGCATTGCTGGACACCCTGAAACCCCCAGATATACATCTGCAACGTCATTTTCTGAAAAAAAGCAAGGAGCAGTAGATTAAAGTAGCTGCTTTGTCACAGCTGAAAGAGGGACTGAAATATTTGTTCTGCATCTGGTGGTAGAAATCAAGGGCAGCTGTTTGTAAAGGCTCAAGGCAGATGCAGCACTGCATTCCATGGGCCTTTGGAGTTTAGCAGGGCCCGCAGTTGCCACTGAGGTACCTGTGGCTCCGACGCCAGCCACCGTATCCGCAGCTCCCAAAGGCTCCATAGCCCCCATAGCCGCCAAGGCCTCCGTAACCCCCAAGGCCTCCGTAGCCCAAAAGGCCACCATAACCCCCAAGGCCTCCATAGCCCCCAAAGGCACCACGGCCTCCAAAAGTGCCGCCAAAGCCCCCTGCAACAGCCGGGACTCCCGCCGAGCCGACCACGGCGTGCTGAGGGAAGGAGCTGAGGATGGGCCCGGGCAAGGTGAGCACCGTGGCCGGGGGCTGGATCACCACGGTGGAGTCGGGGCACTGCCGCACGCAGGGCTCGTTGGCGCTGTCAGCCAGCGGGGCCGGGGCAGCCACCCCGCACACAGGGGCACACAGGCTGGAGCAGGACATCCTTTGATTTGCAGGCAAAGCTGTGAGAGAAGGCAGAGCTGGGGTCAGAACATAAACGCATTGCAAATACCCTGTGGCTCTCCTGTACTTGGAGCTTGTGCCCCAGGAAATGCTCTGCATCATATCAGGCAGTCAGAGTATAAGGACAGTATTCATTTACAAAGCTGGTGTAGACCACTTACTCTCCCTGGCCCTAAGGACACAGGAAAAAACACATCATCCAAAGTACATGGAAAGAGACTGAGCACCCAAAGGACTTAGTTGTGTTGGGAAGCTCAAAGCACCATGCCTAAAAGTTTTAATATCCATCCTTCCCATAGCTGTGAAACACTACCATTACAACCAAGCCTATTCAACACTGCAAAAAGAATGGAAGAACAAACACCAACAGATGCAATTCATGAAATGACTGCTGAGGAATAGAAGAGGCACATAAGACATGGACTTACCCAAGTGATCTGGTAAGAGACAAATGGAAGATGCAGGATAGAGGCCTGTGAAGCCCTCTGTGCTTTTATACCTGTTTCAGACAGCCTGTGGCATCAAACAGGTGTGGAAGTCCCAGATATTCATGCAATAAAGACAACATGAATCATGACACACGTGGAAATGTGGAGCAATTTTATACCTCACAACTGGGGACACTGAGGCTTAAACGTACCCTGGGGAAGATGAGCATGATGAAAGGGATAAGCTGTGACAGTCACTTAAAAGACCAGCCACTGCTGAAGCTGACCTCATGGCACCAATAAACCCCAATGAGTTCCAGAACCCCCAGGCAGATCTGGCTTCACCCAAAACACCAACACAGCCACAGCTCTTTGCTTGGCCTTCAGGCGAATTGGAGAGTGAGGAGTAGCACATGTCCCACAGGGCAGAGAGAAGGTTAATGGTTAGGGATGCTCCTCAACTCCCCCCTGAGTGCCTTGCAGCCCTTGCCTGTACAGGGTGATGGTGAGTGTCTGGAAGCCTCTGCAAGTGGCTGTGATGGCTTCATCCCTTTACCCAAACTTCCACCACCTCTGTTTACCAGCCTGTAAAATGGAGGTAATGACAGGCAGGCTGGCTGTGTACAGGATTGCAAAGCAATTCTTCGACCAATAGCCCATGACTCTTCCACACAAAGTTTGGGATCAGGAAGAAATCAGGCTTTTGGTGTTCCAAGGTCAGTTTCAGCAGTGGCTGGCCTTTCATGAAGTTATGTGTAATGGCCTATTCATCCCATCAGCATCCTGTTCCCCAGAGCAGGTTTGCATTTCAGTGTCCCCGATGGGGAAGAATATAATTGCCCCAAATCTTCAAATTTGTCATGATTCATGCAGTCTTTTTTGCCTGAACATCTGGGGCTTTCACCTCCGCACGCAGCCTGAAGCTGCAGGCTCTCTGGGACAGGTATAAAAGGCCTGAAGGCTTTGCAGCCCTCTATCCAGCTCCTTCCCCTTGTCTCTAAACAGATCACCTGCGTAAGTCGTGTTCTTGGAGGCTTCTCGGGGCTCTCTCCCTACCTCCATCAATACAGCCTCTCCCCAGACCCTTGCCTAACTCTGCCTGCCCTTTGCAGTACTCCTTGCCTACGTGGAAGATGTCCTGCTCCAGCCTGTGTGCCCCTGTGTGCGGGGTGGCTGCCCCGGCCCCGCTGGCTGACAGCGCCAACGAGCCCTGCGTGCGGCAGTGCCCCGACTCCACCGTGGTGATCCAGCCCCCGGCCACGGTGCTCACCTTGCCCGGGCCCATCCTCAGCTCCTTCCCTCAGCACGCCGTGGTCGGCTCGGCGGGAGTCCCGGCTGTTGCAGGGGGCTTTGGCGGCACTTTTGGAGGCCGTGGTGCCTTTGGGGGCTATGGAGGCCTTGGGGGTTATGGTGGCCTTTTGGGCTACGGAGGCCTTGGGGGTTACGGAGGCCTTGGCGGCTATGGGGGCTATGGAGCCTTTGGGAGCTGCGGATACGGTGGCTGGCGTCGGAGCCACAGGTACCTCAGTGGCAACTGCGGGCCCTGCTAAGCCCACCTCTGGCTCCACTCTGTGATGAAGGAGAGCTCTGGAATTGGCCTGCAATATTCCCACCTGATGTTGCCGTTAAAGGCTCCGCTGTAGCATCATCAAGTTGAAGAGCCTGGAGGTCTTGTGCCTGCATGGGGCTCCTCTGTGCTTCTCCTCCCTGCTAGAGCTTTGCTTTAGGAATCAATGCCCCACAATGATGCAGCCAAGAATTGGACTCCTCCTGTTGCAAGGCTGCTGCTCACCAACGCTCTGCCTTCTGCAAGGAGTCAGGGGCTGCCCTTCTGCCATCTCCCTGCTCCCCTGGACCTGAAATAAAAGCTCTGTTACAACACATTCTGGACCCTGTCTGTTCTGTGACACTTCCTGTGAGGCCTGGGAGCTGCCATCGGGGAGTCCTCAAGAGCACCACAGGCGCTCCCTCAGCTCCTCCAAAGGCCCTGCACACACGGCCATTACAAGAGGGTCGCCACAGCCTCCCCAAGGGCAAACGCCTGGTTAGAGTCAACAGGGAGGCCAAGGGGCAGAGGAAGGAGTCTGAGGGTCCCCCACTAGCCTTTCCTCCACCCCCTCCAGTTTCCCTCCTCTTCCTCCCAAATCTCCATGGAGCACTGGCAAGCTTTTCCCCACCACTGGGCCAGAAGCTCTTCCCCGTATACACAGCTTGCCTACCTGTAGCCGGGGGACACAGCTCTGGCCAAGTAGGACAGCAGTGCTCCACACAGCTCCATGCTGCAGACATGCTGCCAGGCCTTGGCTGCCCTTCCTCACACACCAGCACACAAAGCAACCTGCTTGGCCAGGTCCCCAGAACACCTGGCCATAACAGCTGTGATGAGGCACACCGGCTGCCTCCCACCACTCTGCCCTCACCCAGCATGCACGGGATGCTATGTGAGGCAGCACCCTGTGGTTGGCTGGCGGTCCTTGCACTGGAGCCTAGGGAGTGGTGCGAATGGGCAGAACTGGAAAAGATGTCCCCAAGCACAAGAGGAGACACACAAACTTCTGCGCAGGTGGTGGAGGAAAGCTGAGGCTGCTTTGACAGTTCACAGCCGTTTTCCCCTCCCCCTGCCTTGACAATTACGGGTTATGCGTGTTCTCCTGAGCCCCCACCACTGACCAACGTGCTGTCCCGCTGCTCTTCTTGATTTCCCTCGCAGGAACAGTCTCAAAGAAAGACCACTGTGCAGAGCCAGGATCACACGATCAGAAGACGTTTGGGAAACGAAGGGACATGAGGCGGGTACGGACACGAACCGCCTACTCAAGGCCTTTGTGCTCCCTGGCTCTGGATGGCTGCAATGGGTACATGGATGTGAGGGGAACCTGGGGCAGACTTGGTTGTGTCTCCTTCACCCCTTCCCAGTGCCACCACCTGCAGCTGTGCACATGCGCACAGTCAGCAGGTAGCAGCAGCCCTGACCATGCAGTGGCCATCTCTCTGTCTCCCCAGACCTCCACGGCTGACCATAGAAAAGGCAATATGAAGAGGTCAAACGTGCTGTGGTGGCTGTGCAAGACGTCCATTTCTCTGTCACGTTCTCAAAGTAGTATCGGGGATGCGTTGCCTTTCTACCCGGTGAGAGAAGGGAGGAGGTTCAGGGGCCTGTCCTCTACAGGACCCACTGGGGCCTCTGATCTTCAGTCGCAATGCCCTGCCCCAGCGGCCCAAAGACCCCAGTAGCAAAGGCAGGAGTGCAGCCAGCAGCCCAACTGCCCTGGCTCTGAGTTTTGGGGGAAGTCTGGAAGAAGAATGATGAAGAAATACCATGGGTCAAGAATGTGGTGCAACAGAGCTTTTATTGAAGGTCCAGGGAAGCAAGGAGACGGCAGAAGGGCAGCCCCTGGGCAGAGGCAGCCTCCAACTCCTTGCAAGATGCAGAGAGGAGGAGAGCAGCAGCCAGCCACAGGAAAAGGCAGTTCCATGGGGTTGCATTGTCATGGGGCAGCAAGTCCTGAAGCAAAGCCCAGCTAGGACATGATAAAGAGAGAGCTGGGCCCCATGAAGGCACAGGACCTCCAAGCTCTGGAGACGAGTGATGCCAAAGAGGAGCTTTTCCTGCTGGTGTCATGTCGGGACGTTCCAGGGCAGCTGAGGAGCTCTCCTTGTTCAGGGGCTGGAGCCAGAGGTGGGCTTAGCAGGGCCCGCAGTTGCCACTGAGGTACCTGAGGCCCCGACGCCAGCCACCGTATCCGCAGCTTCCAAAGGCTCCATAGCCCCCATAGCCGCCAAGGCCTCCGTAACCCCCAAGGCCTCCGTAGCCCAAAAGGCCACCATAACCCCCAAGGCCTCCATAGCCCCCAAAGGCACCACGGCCTCCAAAAGTGCCGCCAAAGCCCCCTGCAACAGCCGGGACTCCCGCCGAGCCGACCACGGCGTGCTGAGGGAAGGAGCTGAGGATGGGCCCGGGCAAGGTGAGCACCGTGGCCGGGGGCTGGATCACCACGGTGGAGTCGGGGCACTGCCGCACGCAGGGCTCGTTGGCGCTGTCAGCCAGCGGGGCCGGGGCAGCCACCCCGCACACAGGGGCACACAGGCTGGAGCAGGACATCTTCCACGTAGGCAAGGAGTACTGCAAAGGGCAGGCAGAGTTAGGCAAGGGTCTGGGGAGAGGCTGTATTGATGGAGGCAGGGAGAGAGCCCCGAGAAGCCTCCAAGAGCACAACTTACCCAGGTGATCTGTTTAGAGACAAGCGGAGGAAGCAGGATAGAGGGCTGCAAAGCCCTCAGCCCTTTTATACCTGTCTCAGAGAGCCCCTGGCATCAAACATAGGTGGAAGCCCTAGCTATTCATGCAATAAAGCTGACACCCTTGACGACACACGTGATGATGTGGGGAAATTATATCCTTCCCCATTGGGGACATCGAGGCGCAAACATACCCTGGGGAAGAGGAATGTGATGGAAGGGACAGACCGTGACATGCAACTACATGAAAGGCCAGTCACTCCTGAAGCTGACCTCATGGCACCAATAAACCCCAATGAATTCCTAATCCTAAACATTTTCTATGTGGAACAGTCACGTGCATTTTGCCGAAGAAGCACTTTGGTACCCTGTGTACAGCCAGCACACCTGTCATTATTCACCTTTTATGGGCTGGTAAACAGAGGTGTTGGAAGTTTGGGTAAAGGCATGAAGCCATCACAGCCACTTGCGGAAGCTTCCAAACACTCACTATCACCCTGTATAGGCAGGGGCTGTGAGTCACTTGGGTGGGAGTTGAGGAGCATCCCTACCATTGCCGTTCTCCCTGCCCCGTGGGACATGTGCTACTCCTTGCTCTCCAATTCACCTGAAGGCCAAGTAAAGAGCTGTGGCTATGTTGGCATTGTGGGTGCAGCCCAATCGGCCCGGAGGATTAGGAACTCATTGGGGTTTATTGGTGCCGTGAGGTCAGCTTCAGCAGTGGCTGGCCTTTCATGTAGGTGAGTGTCATCGTCTGTCCCTCCCATCACCTCCCTATTTCCCAGTGCAAGTTTGCACCTCCATGTCCCAAATGGGGAGGGATATAATTGCCCCACCTCACCACATTTTCATGCAGGCTGTCAGCTTTATTGCAGGAATATCTGGGGCTTCCACCTATGTTTGATGCCAGGGGCTCTCTGAGACAGGTATAAAAGGGCTGAGGGCTTTGCAGCCCTCTATCCCGCTTCCTCCGCTTGTCTCTAAACAGATCACCTGGGTAAGTCGTGCTCTTGGAGGCTTCTCGGGGCTCTCTCCCTGCCTCCATCAATACAGCCTCTCCCCAGACCCTTGCCTAACTCTGCCTGCCCTTTGCAGTACTCCTTGCCTACGTGGAAGATGTCCTGCTCCAGCCTGTGTGCCCCTGTGTGCGGGGTGGCTGCCCCGGCCCCGCTGGCTGACAGCGCCAACGAGCCCTGCGTGCGGCAGTGCCCCGACTCCACCGTGGTGATCCAGCCCCCGGCCACGGTGCTCACCTTGCCCGGGCCCATCCTCAGCTCCTTCCCTCAGCACGCCGTGGTCGGCTCGGCGGGAGTCCCGGCTGTTGCAGGGGGCTTTGGCGGCACTTTTGGAGGCCGTGGTGCCTTTGGGGGCTATGGAGGCCTTGGGGGTTATGGTGGCCTTTTGGGCTACGGAGGCCTTGGGGGTTACGGAGGCCTTGGCGGCTATGGGGGCTATGGAGCCTTTGGGAGCTGCGGATACGGTGGCTGGCGTCGGGGCCTCAGGTACCTCAGTGGCAACTGCGGGCCCTGCTAAGCCCACCTCTGGCTCCACTCTGTGATGAAGGAGAGCTCTGGAATTGGCCTGCAATATTCCCACCTGATGTTGCCGTTAAAGGCTCCGCTGTAGCATCATCAAGTTGAAGAGCCTGGAGGTCTTGTGCCTGCATGGGGCTCCTCTGTGCTTCTCCTCCCTGCTAGAGCTTTGCTTTAGGAATCAATGCCCCACAATGATGCAGCCAAGAATTGGACTCCTCCTGTTGCAAGGCTGCTGCTCACCAACGCTCTGCCTTCTGCAAGGAGTCAGGGGCTGCCCTTCTGCCATCTCCCTGCTCCCCTGGACCTGAAATAAAAGCTCTGTTACAACACATTCTGGACCCTGTCTGTTCTGTGACACTTCCTGTGAGGCCTGGGAGCTGCCATCGGGGAGTCCTCAAGAGCACCACAGGCGCTCCCTCAGCTCCTCCAAAGGCCCTGCACACACGGCCATTACAAGAGGGTCGCCACAGCCTCCCCAAGGGCAAACGCCTGGTTAGAGTCAACAGGGAGGCCAAGGGGCAGAGGAAGGAGTCTGAGGGTCCCCCACTAGCCTTTCCTCCACCCCCTCCAGTTTCCCTCCTCTTCCTCCCAAATCTCCATGGAGCACTGGCAAGCTTTTCCCCACCACTGGGCCAGAAGCTCTTCCCCGTATACACAGCTTGCCTACCTGTAGCCGGGGGACACAGCTCTGGCCAAGTAGGACAGCAGTGCTCCACACAGCTCCATGCTGCAGACATGCTGCCAGGCCTTGGCTGCCCTTCCTCACACACCAGCACACAAAGCAACCTGCTTGGCCAGGTCCCCAGAACACCTGGCCATAACAGCTGTGATGAGGCACACCGGCTGCCTCCCACCACTCTGCCCTCACCCAGCATGCACGGGATGCTATGTGAGGCAGCACCCTGTGGTTGGCTGGCGGTCCTTGCACTGGAGCCTAGGGAGTGGTGCGAATGGGCAGAACTGGAAAAGATGTCCCCAAGCACAAGAGGAGACACACAAACTTCTGCGCAGGTGGTGGAGGAAAGCTGAGGCTGCTTTGACAGTTCACAGCCGTTTTCCCCTTCCCCTGCCTTGACAATTACGGGTTATGCGTGTTCTCCTGAGCCCCCACCACTGACCAACGTGCTGTCCCGCTGCTCTTCTTGATTTCCCTCGCAGGAACAGTCTCAAAGAAAGACCACTGTGCAGAGCCAGGATCACACGATCAGAAGACGTTTGGGAAACGAAGGGACATGAGGCGGGTACGGACACGAACCGCCTACTCAAGGCCTTTGTGCTCCCTGGCTCTGGATGGCTGCAATGGGTACATGGATGTGAGGGGAACCTGGGGCAGACTTGGTTGTGTCTCCTTCACCCCTTCCCAGTGCCACCACCTGCAGCTGTGCACATGCGCACAGTCAGCAGGTAGCAGCAGCCCTGACCATGCAGTGGCCATCTCTCTGTCTCCCCAGACCTCCACGGCTGACCATAGAAAAGGCAATATGAAGAGGTCAAACGTGCTGTGGTGGCTGTGCAAGACGTCCATTTCTCTGTCACGTTCTCAAAGTAGTATTGGGGATGCGTTGCCTTTCTACCCGGTGAGAGAAGGGAGGAGGTTCAGGGGCCTGTCCTCTACAGGACCCACTGGGGCCTCTGATCTTCAGTCGCAATGCCCTGCCCCAGCGGCCCAAAGACCCCAGTAGCAAAGGCAGGAGTGCAGCCAGCAGCCCAGCTGCCCTGGCTCTGAGTTTTGGGGGAAGTCTGGAAGAAGAATGATGAAGAAATACCATGGGTCAAGAATGTGGTGCAACAGAGCTTTTATTGAAGGTCCAGGGAAGCAAGGAGACGGCAGAAGGGCAGCCCCTGGGCAGAGGCAGCCTCCAACTCCTTGCAAGATGCAGAGAGGAGGAGAGCAGCAGCCAGCCACAGGAAAAGGCAGTTCCATGGGGTTGCATTGTCATGGGGCAGCAAGTCCTGAAGCAAAGCCCAGCTAGGACATGATAAAGAGAGAGCTGGGCCCCATGAAGGCACAGGACCTCCAAGCTCTGGAGACGAGTGATGCCAAAGAGGAGCTTTTCCTGCTGGTGTCATGTCGGGACGTTCCAGGGCAGCTGAGGAGCTCTCCTTGTTCAGGGGCTGGAGCCAGAGGTGGGCTTAGCAGGGCCCGCAGTTGCCACTGAGGTACCTGAGGCCCCGACGCCAGCCACCGTATCCGCAGCTCCCAAAGGCTCCATAGCCCCCATAGCCGCCAAGGCCTCCGTAACCCCCAAGGCCTCCGTAGCCCAAAAGGCCACCATAACCCCCAAGGCCTCCATAGCCCCCAAAGGCACCACGGCCTCCAAAAGTGCCGCCAAAGCCCCCTGCAACAGCCGGGACTCCCGCCGAGCCGACCACGGCGTGCTGAGGGAAGGAGCTGAGGATGGGCCCGGGCAAGGTGAGCACCGTGGCCGGGGGCTGGATCACCACGGTGGAGTCGGGGCACTGCCGCACGCAGGGCTCGTTGGCGCTGTCAGCCAGCGGGGCCGGGGCAGCCACCCCGCACACAGGGGCACACAGGCTGGAGCAGGACATCTTCCACGTAGGCAAGGAGTACTGCAAAGGGCAGGCAGAGTTAGGCAAGGGTCTGGGGAGAGGCTGTATTGATGGAGGCAGGGAGAGAGCCCCGAGAAGCCTCCAAGAGCACAACTTACCCAGGTGATCTGTTTAGAGACAAGCGGAGGAAGCAGGATAGAGGGCTGCAAAGCCCTCAGCCCTTTTATACTTGTCCCAGACAGCCTGCAGCATCAGACAAGGGGTAGAGGTGGAAGAATCAGATTTTCATGCAATAAAGCCAGCACAAATTATGACACACGTGGAGATGTGAGGCAATTATATCCCTCCCCATTGTGGACACTGAGGTACAAACGTTCCATGGGAAACTGGGAGTTGCTGGAAGGAACAGACCATGACGCTCTTCTACATGAAAGACAAGCTGCTGCAAAACTGACCTTGTGGCACCAAGAAACCCCAATGAATTCCTTATTACCCAGGCAGATGTGGCTTCAGCCACAATTCCAACATAGCCACAGCTCTTTGCTTAGCCTTCAGGCGAATTGGAGAGCAAGGAGTAGCACATGTTCCACAGGGCAGGGAGAAGGGCAATCGTAGGGATGCTCCTCAACTCCCAGCCAAATGCCTTGCAGCCCTTGCCTGTACAGGGTGATGGTGAGTGTTAGGGAGTTTCTGCAAGTGGCTGTGATGGCTTCATGCCTTTACCCAAACATCCACCACCTCTGTTTACCAGCCCATAAAAGGGGGGTAATGACAGGTATGCTGGCTTTGCGCAGAGTTGCAAAGAGCTTCTTCCGTAAAATACCCCTGATACTTCCTCATAGACGAAGTTTCAGATTATGAACACATTGGGATTTACTGGTGCTATGAGGTCAGCTTTAGCGGCTCCTAGCCTTTCATGTAGGTGAGTATCATGGTCTGTCCCTCCCATCACCTCCCTATTCCCCAGGGCATGTTTAGCGACTCATGTCTGTGATGGGGAAGGACATAATTGCCCAACATGTCCACGTGTCATGTTGCTTCCTAGCTTTACAGCATTAATATCTGAGGTTTCCAACTGTTCGATGCTGCAGGCTGTCTGGGACAGGTATAAAAGGGCTGAGGGCTTTGCAGCCCTCTATCCTGCTTCCTCCGCTTGTCTCTAAACAGATCACCTGGGTAAGTCGTGCTCTTGGAGGCTTCTCGGGGCTCTCTCCCTGCCTCCATCAATACAGCCTCTCCCCAGACCCTTGCCTAACTCTGCCTGCCCTTTGCAGTACTCCTTGCCTACGTGGAAGATGTCCTGCTCCAGCCTGTGTGCCCCTGTGTGCGGGGTGGCTGCCCCGGCCCCGCTGGCTGACAGCGCCAACGAGCCCTGCGTGCGGCAGTGCCCCGACTCCACCGTGGTGATCCAGCCCCCGGCCACGGTGCTCACCTTGCCCGGGCCCATCCTCAGCTCCTTCCCTCAGCACGCCGTGGTCGGCTCGGCGGGAGTCCCGGCTGTTGCAGGGGGCTTTGGCGGCACTTTTGGAGGCCGTGGTGCCTTTGGGGGCTATGGAGGCCTTGGGGGTTATGGTGGCCTTTTGGGCTATGGAGGCCTTGGGGGTTATGGAGGCCTTGGCGGCTATGGGGGCTATGGAGCCTTTGGAAGCTGTGGATATGGCGGTTCGCGTCGGGTCCTCAGGTACCTCAGTGGCAACTGCGGGCCCTGCTAAGCCCACCTCTGGCTCCAGCCCCTGAACAAGGAGAGCTCCTCAGCTGCCCTGGAACGTCCCGACATGACACCAGCAGGAAAAGCTCCCCTTTGGCGTCACCTGTCTCCAGAGCTTGGAGACCTCGTGCCTGCATGCGGCCCAATTCTGACTTTTACCTGCCCCAATTGAGATTCTTTTCAGGACTTGCTGCCCCGTGACAGGCAGCACAGTATCTTCCTCCTGTTCATGTAGCATGGTTACTGGTCACCTCCTCTGTGCCTTTTCCAAGGAGCTGATGGATGCCTCTGCCCAGGGGCTGCCCTTCTGTCAACTTCCTGCTCCCATGGACTTTTAATAAAAGCACTGTTGCACCACATTCTTGACCCATGGTATTTCTTCATCGTTCTTCTTCCAGACTTCCCCCAAAACTCAGAGCCAGGGCAGTTGGGCTGCTGGCTGCACTCCTGCCTCTGCTACTGGGACCCTTGCTCCTGCACGTTAAGCTGAAGCAGGGGAGGTTTAGCTTGCACATCAGGAAGACGTTCTTCACCACGAGGGTGGTCGCACACTGGAACAGGCTCCCCAGTGAATTAGTCACTGCACCGAGCCTGTCTGAATTTATGAAGGAATTGGACTGTGCACTTAGTCACATGGTCTAAAATTTTGGGAAGACCTGTGCGGTGTCAGGTTTTGGACTTGATGATCCTTATGGGTCCTTTCCAACTCGAGATACTCTATGATTCTATGATTCTTTGTGCAGCTGGGACAGGGCATTACGACTGAAGCAGAGGCCCCAGTGGGTCTTGTAGAGGACAGGCCCCTGAACCTCCTCCCTTCTCTCACCGGGTAGAATGGCAATGAGTACCCAATCCTATTTTGAGAACATGAAAAAGCAACAGCCATCTTGCACAGCCACCACAGCATGTTTGACCTCTTTATATTGCCTTTTCTATGGTCAGCCGTGGAGGTCTGGGGAGACAGAGAGATGGCCACTGCATGGTCAGGGCTGCTGCCACCTGCTGACTGTGCCCATGTGCACAGCTGCAGGTGGTGGCACTGGGAAGGGGTGAAGGAGACACAACCAAGTCTGCCCAAGGTCCTCCACATGGCCGTGAACACATCACAGCCATCCAGAGCCAGGAAACACAAAGGCCTTGAGTAGATGGTGCGTGTCTGTACCCGCCTCATGTCCCTTCATTCCCTAAGTGTCTTCTGATCGTGTGATCCTGGCTCTGCACAGTGGTCTTTCTTTGAGACTGTTCCTGCAAGGGAAATCAAGAAGAGGAGCGGGGCAGCATGTTGGTCAGTGGTGGGGGCTCAAGAGAACATGCATCACCCATAATTCTCAAGGCAGGGGAAGGGAAAATTGGCATTTCTGCCCATCCACACAACTCCCCAGCCTCCAGTGCAAGGGCCGCCAGCCAACCACTGGGTGCTGCCTCACATAGCATCCCGTGCATGCTGGGTGAGGGCAGAGTGGTGGGAGGCAGCCGGTGTGCCTCATCACAGCTGTTATGGCCAGGTGTTCTGGGGACCTGGCCATGCAGGTTGCTTTGTGTGCTGGTGTGTGAGGAAGGGCAGCCAAGGCCTGGCAGCATGTCTGCAGCATGGAGCTGTGTGGAGCACTGCTGTCCTACTTGGCCAGAGCTGTGTCCCCCAGCTACAGGTAGGCAAGCTGTGTATACAGGAAAGAGCTTCTAGCCCAGTGGTGGGGAAAAGCCTGCCAGTGCTCCATGCAGATGTGGGAGGAAGGGAAACTGGAGGGGCTGGAGTAAAGGCTGGTGGGGTCCCTCAGCCTCCCTCCTCTGCCCAGTGGCCTCTCAGGTGGCTCTAACCAGGTCTTTGCCGTTGGGGAGGCTGTGACAGTTCCCAGAGACATAAAAGTCCAAGGCCTTCAGGAAGCCCCTAGGGAGCTGCCAGAGTAGACAAGAAGTGCTTTTCGTTACCAACCTCTCATCTTGGGCTGTAGCTGTTAATTGCCCAGGATGAGGGTGAGATGGTGTGAGCGCTGAGGGAGCAGTGGTTGGTGATGGTTCTGTGTGTGGCCCCACTGTGGTGACCCTTCACTGACGGCTGCTCTGACCATCAAGGTCATCTTCTGATGGTCATGGCCGTAGAGGTGAGGGAGTTCCTGAGGGCCTCTGAGAATGCCCCAGGATTGCAGCTCTCAGGAATGGACCCTGGGGGCCTGCATGGGCTCACAGCAAGGAGCAAATGCATTAAGGGTCATAGAAAAGACAGGATCAAGAATGTGGCAAAACAAAGCTTTTATTGCAGGTCTAGGGGAGAAGGGAGATGGCAGAAAGGCAGCCCCTGGCACGTGGCAGCCCCTGACTCCTTGCAGATGGCGGCAGAAGCAGTCACGATGCAGAAATAGGCAGACAGCTGTGGGCTACATCGTCACGGGGCAGCAAGTCCTGAAGCAAAGCTCAGTTAGAGCAGGAGAAGGAAGAATCTGGGGCCCATGTAGACACAAGGCCCCCAGTCAGTGGAGACGAGTGATGATGAAGGGGAGCCTTTCCTGGCAATGAACGTTGGGAAGGTTCCAGGGCAGCTCCAGAGTTGTCCTTCATCAGGGGCAGGAGCCAGTGGTGGGCTTAGCAGGGCCCGCAGTTGCCACTGAGGTACCTGTGGCTCCGACGCCAGCCACCGTATCCGCAGCTCCCAAAGGCTCCATAGCCCCCATAGCCGCCAAGGCCTCCGTAACCCCCAAGGCCTCCGTAGCCCAAAAGGCCACCATAACCCCCAAGGCCTCCATAGCCCCCAAAGGCACCACGGCCTCCAAAAGTGCCGCCAAAGCCCCCTGCAACAGCCGGGACTCCCGCCGAGCCGACCACGGCGTGCTGAGGGAAGGAGCTGAGGATGGGCCCGGGCAAGGTGAGCACCGTGGCCGGGGGCTGGATCACCACGGTGGAGTCGGGGCACTGCCGCACGCAGGGCTCGTTGGCGCTGTCAGCCAGCGGGGCCGGGGCAGCCACCCCGCACACAGGGGCACACAGGCTGGAGCAGGACATCTTCCACGTAGGCAAGGAGTACTGCAAAGGGCAGGCAGAGTTAGGCAAGTGTCTGGGGAGAGGCTGTATTGATGGAGGCAGGGAGAGAGCCCCGAGAAGCCTCCAAGAGCACGACTTACCCAGGTGATCTGTTTAGAGACAAGCGGAGGAAGCAGGATAGAGGGCTGCAAAGCCCTCAGCCCTTTTATACCTGTCCCAGACAGGCTGCAGCATCAGGCAGGGGGCGGAGGTGGAAGCGTCAGATATTCATGCAATAAAGCCAGCACAAATCATGACACACGTGGAGATGCGAGACAATTATATCCCTCCACACTGGGGACACTGCGGCTCATACGTGTCCTGAGGAACAGGGAGGTGATGGGAGGGACAGACCATGACACTCACATACATAAAAGGCTAGACACTGCTGGAGCTGACCTCATGGCACCAATAAACCCCAATGAGTTCTAATCCCCCAGGTTGATTGGGCTTCACCCATGATACCAACACAGCCACAGCTCTTTGCTTGGCCTTCAGGCGAATTGGAGAACAAGGAGTAACACATGTTCCACAGGGCAGGGAGAAGGGCAATGGTTAGGGATGCTCCTCAACTCCCACTTGAGTGCCTCACAGCCACTGCCTGTACAGGGTGATGGTGAGTGTTTGGGAGCTGCTTCACGTGGGTGGGATGGCTTCATCCCTTCACCCAATCTTCCACCACCTCTGTTTACCAGCCCATAAAAGGGAGGTAATGACAGGTATGCTGGTTGTGCACAGAGATAAAAAGGCACTTCTTCAACAAATTGCCCATGACACTTCTACATAGACAAAGTTTGGGATTAGGAAGAAATCAGGGTTTATTGGTGCCATGAGGTCAGTTTAAAAAGCAGCTGGCCTTTGATGTAGTTGCGTGTCATGGTCTGTTCCTCCCATGACCTCCTGTTCCTGAGGGCATGTTTGCGTTTCGGTGTCCCCGATGGGGAGGAATATAATTGCCTCGCATCTCCACATCTGTCATGATTCATGCTGGCAACATTGCAGGAATATCTGGGGCTTTCACCTATGTTTGATGCCAGGGGCTCTCTGAGACAGGTATAAAAGGGCTGAGGGCTTTGCAGCCCTCTATCCTGCTTCCTCCGCTTGTCTCTAAACAGATCACCTGGGTAAGTTGTGCTCTTGGAGGCTTCTCGGGGCTCTCTCCCTGCCTCCATCAATACAGCCTCTCCCCAGACCCTTGCCTAACTCTGCCTGCCCTTTGCAGTACTCCTTGCCTACGTGGAAGATGTCCTGCTCCAGCCTGTGTGCCCCTGTGTGCGGGGTGGCTGCCCCGGCCCCGCTGGCTGACAGCGCCAACGAGCCCTGCGTGCGGCAGTGCCCCGACTCCACCGTGGTGATCCAGCCCCCGGCCACGGTGCTCACCTTGCCCGGGCCCATCCTCAGCTCCTTCCCTCAGCACGCCGTGGTCGGCTCGGCGGGAGTCCCGGCTGTTGCAGGGGGCTTTGGCGGCACTTTTGGAGGCCGTGGTGCCTTTGGGGGCTATGGAGGCCTTGGGGGTTATGGTGGCCTTTTGGGCTATGGAGGCCTTGGGGGTTATGGAGGCCTTGGCGGCTATGGGGGCTATGGAGCCTTTGGAAGCTGTGGATATGGCGGCTCGCGTCGGGGCCTCAGGTACCTCAGTGGCAACTGCGGGCCCTGCTAAGCCCACCTCAGGCTCCAGCCCCTGAACAAGGAGAGCTCCTCAGCTGCCCTGGAACGTCCCGACATGACACCAGCAGGAAAAGCTCCCCTTTGGCGTCACCTGTCTCCAGAGCTTGGAGGCCTCGTGCCTGCATGCGGCCCAATTCTGACTTTTACCTGCCCCAATTGAGATTCTTTTCAGGACTTGCTGCCCCGTGACAGGCAGCACAGTATCTTCCTCCTGTTCATGTAGCATGGTTACTGGTCACCTCCTCTGTGCCTTTTCCAAGGAGCTGATGGATGCCTCTGCCCAGGGGCTGCCCTTCTGTCAACTTCCTGCTCCCATGGACTTTTAATAAAAGCACTGTTGCACCACATTCTTGACCCATGGTATTTCTTCATCGTTCTTCTTCCAGACTTCCCCCAAAACTCAGAGCCAGGGCAGTTGGGCTGCTGGCTGCACTCCTGCCTCTGCTACTGGGACCCTTGCTCCTGCACGTTAAGCTGAAGCAGGGGAGGTTTAGCTTGCACATCAGGAAGACGTTCTTCACCACGAGGGTGGTCGCACACTGGAACAGGCTCCCCAGTGAATTAGTCACTGCACCGAGCCTGTCTGAATTTATGAAGGAATTGGACTGTGCACTTAGTCACATGGTCTAAAATTTTGGGAAGACCTGTGCGGTGTCAGGTTTTGGACTTGATGATCCTTCTGGGTCCTTTCCAACTCGAGATACTCTATGATTCTATGATTCTTTGTGCAGCTGGGACAGGGCATCACGACTGAAGCAGAGGCCCCAGTGGGTCTTGTAGAGGACAGGCTCCTGAACCTCCTCCCTTCTCTCACCGGGTAGAATGGCAATGAGTACCCAATCCTATTTTGAGAACATGAAAAAGCAACAGCCATCTTGCACAGCCACCACAGCATGTTTGACCTCTTTATATTGCCTTTTCTATGGTCAGCTGTGGAGGTCTGGGGAGACAGAGAGATGGCCACTGCATGGTCAGGGCTGCTGCCACCTGCTGACTGTGCCCATGTGCACAGCTGCAGGTGGTGGCACTGGGAAGGGGTGAAGGAGACACAACCAAGTCTGCCCAAGGTCCTCCACATGGCCGTGAACACATCACAGCCATCCAGAGCCAGGAAACACAAAGGCCTTGAGTAGATGGTGCGTGTCTGTACCCGCCTCATGTCCCTTCATTCCCTAAGTGTCTTCTGATCGTGTGATCCTGGCTCTGCACAGTGGTCTTTCTTTGAGACTGTTCCTGCAAGGGAAATCAAGAAGAGGAGCGGGGCAGCATGTTGGTCAGTGGTGGGGGCTCAAGAGAACATGCATCACCCATAATTCTCAAGGCAGGGGAAGGGAAAATTGGCATTTCTGCCCATCCACACAACTCCCCAGCCTCCAGTGCAAGGGCCGCCAGCCAACCACTGGGTGCTGCCTCACATAGCATCCCGTGCATGCTGGGTGAGGGCAGAGTGGTGGGAGGCAGCCGGTGTGCCTCATCACAGCTGTTATGGCCAGGTGTTCTGGGGACCTGGCCATGCAGGTTGCTTTGTGTGCTGGTGTGTGAGGAAGGGCAGCCAAGGCCTGGCAGCATGTCTGCAGCATGGAGCTGTGTGGAGCACTGCTGTCCTACTTGGCCAGAGCTGTGTCCCCCAGCTACAGGTAGGCAAGCTGTGTATACAGGAAAGAGCTTCTAGCCCAGTGGTGGGGAAAAGCCTGCCAGTGCTCCATGCAGATGTGGGAGGAAGGGAAACTGGAGGGGCTGGAGTAAAGGCTGGTGGGGTCCCTCAGCCTCCCTCCTCTGCCCAGTGGCCTCTCAGGTGGCTCTAACCAGGTCTTTGCCGTTGGGGAGGCTGTGACAGTTCCCAGAGACATAAAAGTCCAAGGCCTTCAGGAAGCCCCTAGGGAGCTGCCAGAGTAGACAAGAAGTGCTTTTCGTTACCAACCTCTCATCTTGGGCTGTAGCTGTTAATTGCCCAGGATGAGGGTGAGATGGTGTGAGCGCTGAGGGAGCAGTGGTTGGTGATGGTTCTGTGTGTGGCCCCACTGTGGTGACCCTTCACTGACGGCTGCTCTGACCATCAAGGTCATCTTCTGATGGTCATGGCCGTAGAGGTGAGGGAGTTCCTGAGGGCCTCTGAGAATGCCCCAGGATTGCAGCTCTCAGGAATGGACCCTGGGGGCCTGCATGGGCTCACAGCAAGGAGCAAATGCATTAAGGGTCATAGAAAAGACAGGATCAAGAATGTGGCAAAACAAAGCTTTTATTGCAGGTCTAGGGGAGAAGGGAGATGGCAGAAAGGCAGCCCCTGGCACGTGGCAGCCCCTGACTCCTTGCAGATGGCGGCAGAAGCAGTCACGATGCAGAAATAGGCAGACAGCTGTGGGCTACATCGTCACGGGGCAGCAAGTCCTGAAGCAAAGCTCAGTTAGAGCAGGAGAAGGAAGAATCTGGGGCCCATGTAGACACAAGGCCCCCAGTCAGTGGAGACGAGTGATGATGAAGGGGAGCCTTTCCTGGCAATGAACGTTGGGAAGGTTCCAGGGCAGCTCCAGAGTTGTCCTTCATCAGGGGCAGGAGCCAGTGGTGGGCTTAGCAGGGCCCGCAGTTGCCACTGAGGTACCTGTGGCTCCGACGCCAGCCACCGTATCCGCAGCTCCCAAAGGCTCCATAGCCCCCATAGCCGCCAAGGCCTCCGTAACCCCCAAGGCCTCCGTAGCCCAAAAGGCCACCATAACCCCCAAGGCCTCCATAGCCCCCAAAGGCACCACGGCCTCCAAAAGTGCCGCCAAAGCCCCCTGCAACAGCCGGGACTCCCGCCGAGCCGACCACGGCGTGCTGAGGGAAGGAGCTGAGGATGGGCCCGGGCAAGGTGAGCACCGTGGCCGGGGGCTGGATCACCACGGTGGAGTCGGGGCACTGCCGCACGCAGGGCTCGTTGGCGCTGTCAGCCAGCGGGGCCGGGGCAGCCACCCCGCACACAGGGGCACACAGGCTGGAGCAGGACATCTTCCACGTAGGCAAGGAGTACTGCAAAGGGCAGGCAGAGTTAGGCAAGGGTCTGGGGAGAGGCTGTATTGATGGAGGCAGGGAGAGAGCCCCGAGAAGCCTCCAAGAGCACGACTTACCCAGGTGATCTGTTTAGAGACAAGCGGAGGAAGCAGGATAGAGGGCTGCAAAGCCCTCAGCCCTTTTATACCTGTCCCAGACAGGCTGCAGCATCAGGCAGGGGGCGGAGGTGGAAGCGTCAGATATTCATGCAATAAAGCCAGCACAAATCATGACACACGTGGAGATGCGAGACAATTATATCCCTCCACACTGGGGACACTGCGGCTCATACGTGTCCTGAGGAACAGGGAGGTGATGGGAGGGACAGACCATGACACTCACATACATAAAAGGCTAGACACTGCTGGAGCTGACCTCATGGCACCAATAAACCCCAATGAGTTCTAATCCCCCAGGTTGATTGGGCTTCACCCATGATACCAACACAGCCACAGCTCTTTGCTTGGCCTTCAGGCGAATTGGAGAACAAGGAGTAACACATGTTCCACAGGGCAGGGAGAAGGGCAATGGTTAGGGATGCTCCTCAACTCCCACTTGAGTGCCTCACAGCCACTGCCTGTACAGGGTGATGGTGAGTGTTTGGGAGCTGCTTCACGTGGGTGGGATGGCTTCATCCCTTCACCCAATCTTCCACCACCTCTGTTTACCAGCCCATAAAAGGGAGGTAATGACAGGTATGCTGGTTGTGCACAGAGATAAAAAGGCACTTCTTCAACAAATTGCCCATGACACTTCTACATAGACAAAGTTTGGGATTAGGAAGAAATCAGGGTTTATTGGTGCCATGAGGTCAGTTTAAAAAGCAGCTGGCCTTTGATGTAGTTGCGTGTCATGGTCTGTTCCTCCCATGACCTCCTGTTCCTGAGGGCATGTTTGCGTTTCGGTGTCCCCGATGGGGAGGAATATAATTGCCTCGCATCTCCACATTTGTCATGATTCATGCTGGCAACATTGCAGGAATATCTGGGGCTTTCACCTATGTTTGATGCCAGGGGCTCTCTGAGACAGGTATAAAAGGGCTGAGGGCTTTGCAGCCCTCTATCCTGCTTCCTCCGCTTGTCTCTAAACAGATCACCTGGGTAAGTCGTGCTCTTGGAGGCTTCTCGGGGCTCTCTCCCTGCCTCCATCAATACAGCCTCTCCCCAGACCCTTGCCTAACTCTGCCTGCCCTTTGCAGTACTCCTTGCCTACGTGGAAGATGTCCTGCTCCAGCCTGTGTGCCCCTGTGTGCGGGGTGGCTGCCCCGGCCCCGCTGGCTGACAGCGCCAACGAGCCCTGCGTGCGGCAGTGCCCCGACTCCACCGTGGTGATCCAGCCCCCGGCCACGGTGCTCACCTTGCCCGGGCCCATCCTCAGCTCCTTCCCTCAGCACGCCGTGGTCGGCTCGGCGGGAGTCCCGGCTGTTGCAGGGGGCTTTGGCGGCACTTTTGGAGGCCGTGGTGCCTTTGGGGGCTATGGAGGCCTTGGGGGTTATGGTGGCCTTTTGGGCTATGGAGGCCTTGGGGGTTATGGAGGCCTTGGCGGCTATGGGGGCTATGGAGCCTTTGGAAGCTGTGGATATGGCGGCTCGCGTCGGGGCCTCAGGTACCTCAGTGGCAACTGCGGGCCCTGCTAAGCCCACCTCAGGCTCCAGCCCCTGAACAAGGAGAGCTCCTCAGCTGCCCTGGAACGTCCCGACATGACACCAGCAGGAAAAGCTCCCCTTTGGCGTCACCTGTCTCCAGAGCTTGGAGGCCTCGTGCCTGCATGCGGCCCAATTCTGACTTTTACCTGCCCCAATTGAGATTCTTTTCAGGACTTGCTGCCCCGTGACAGGCAGCACAGTATCTTCCTCCTGTTCATGTAGCATGGTTACTGGTCACCTCCTCTGTGCCTTTTCCAAGGAGCTGATGGATGCCTCTGCCCAGGGGCTGCCCTTCTGTCAACTTCCTGCTCCCATGGACTTTTAATAAAAGCACTGTTGCACCACATTCTTGACCCATGGTATTTCTTCATCGTTCTTCTTCCAGACTTCCCCCAAAACTCAGAGCCAGGGCAGTTGGGCTGCTGGCTGCACTCCTGCCTCTGCTACTGGGACCCTTGCTCCTGCACGTTAAGCTGAAGCAGGGGAGGTTTAGCTTGCACATCAGGAAGACGTTCTTCACCACGAGGGTGGTCGCACACTGGAACAGGCTCCCCAGTGAATTAGTCACTGCACCGAGCCTGTCTGAATTTATGAAGGAATTGGACTGTGCACTTAGTCACATGGTCTAAAATTTTGGGAAGACCTGTGCGGTGTCAGGTTTTGGACTTGATGATCCTTATGGGTCCTTTCCAACTCGAGATACTCTATGATTCTATGATTCTTTGTGCAGCTGGGACAGGGCATTACGACTGAAGCAGAGGCCCCAGTGGGTCTTGTAGAGGACAGGCCCCTGAACCTCCTCCCTTCTCTCACCGGGTAGAATGGCAATGAGTACCCAATCCTATTTTGAGAACATGAAAAAGCAACAGCCATCTTGCACAGCCACCACAGCATGTTTGACCTCTTTATATTGCCTTTTCTATGGTCAGCCGTGGAGGTCTGGGGAGACAGAGAGATGGCCACTGCATGGTCAGGGCTGCTGCCACCTGCTGACTGTGCCCATGTGCACAGCTGCAGGTGGTGGCACTGGGAAGGGGTGAAGGAGACACAACCAAGTCTGCCCAAGGTCCTCCACATGGCCGTGAACACATCACAGCCATCCAGAGCCAGGAAACACAAAGGCCTTGAGTAGATGGTGCGTGTCTGTACCCGCCTCATGTCCCTTCATTCCCTAAGTGTCTTCTGATCGTGTGATCCTGGCTCTGCACAGTGGTCTTTCTTTGAGACTGTTCCTGCAAGGGAAATCAAGAAGAGGAGCGGGGCAGCATGTTGGTCAGTGGTGGGGGCTCAAGAGAACATGCATCACCCATAATTCTCAAGGCAGGGGAAGGGAAAATTGGCATTTCTGCCCATCCACACAACTCCCCAGCCTCCAGTGCAAGGGCCGCCAGCCAACCACTGGGTGCTGCCTCACATAGCATCCCGTGCATGCTGGGTGAGGGCAGAGTGGTGGGAGGCAGCCGGTGTGCCTCATCACAGCTGTTATGGCCAGGTGTTCTGGGGACCTGGCCATGCAGGTTGCTTTGTGTGCTGGTGTGTGAGGAAGGGCAGCCAAGGCCTGGCAGCATGTCTGCAGCATGGAGCTGTGTGGAGCACTGCTGTCCTACTTGGCCAGAGCTGTGTCCCCCAGCTACAGGTAGGCAAGCTGTGTATACAGGAAAGAGCTTCTAGCCCAGTGGTGGGGAAAAGCCTGCCAGTGCTCCATGCAGATGTGGGAGGAAGGGAAACTGGAGGGGCTGGAGTAAAGGCTGGTGGGGTCCCTCAGCCTCCCTCCTCTGCCCAGTGGCCTCTCAGGTGGCTCTAACCAGGTCTTTGCCGTTGGGGAGGCTGTGACAGTTCCCAGAGACATAAAAGTCCAAGGCCTTCAGGAAGCCCCTAGGGAGCTGCCAGAGTAGACAAGAAGTGCTTTTCGTTACCAACCTCTCATCTTGGGCTGTAGCTGTTAATTGCCCAGGATGAGGGTGAGATGGTGTGAGCGCTGAGGGAGCAGTGGTTGGTGATGGTTCTGTGTGTGGCCCCACTGTGGTGACCCTTCACTGACGGCTGCTCTGACCATCAAGGTCATCTTCTGATGGTCATGGCCGTAGAGGTGAGGGAGTTCCTGAGGGCCTCTGAGAATGCCCCAGGATTGCAGCTCTCAGGAACTGGACCCTGGGGGCCTGCATGGGCTCACAGCAAGGAGCAAATGCATTAAGGGTCATAGAAAAGACAGGATCAAGAATGTGGCAAAACAAAGCTTTTATTGCAGGTCTAGGGGAGAAGGGAGATGGCAGAAAGGCAGCCCCTGGCACGTGGCAGCCCCTGACTCCTTGCAGATGGCGGCAGAAGCAGTCACGATGCAGAAATAGGCAGACAGCTGTGGGCTACATCGTCACGGGGCAGCAAGTCCTGAAGCAAAGCTCAGTTAGAGCAGGAGAAGGAAGAATCTGGGGCCCATGTAGACACAAGGCCCCCAGTCAGTGGAGACGAGTGATGATGAAGGGGAGCCTTTCCTGGCAATGAACGTTGGGAAGGTTCCAGGGCAGCTCCAGAGTTGTCCTTCATCAGGGGCAGGAGCCAGTGGTGGGCTTAGCAGGGCCCGCAGTTGCCACTGAGGTACCTGTGGCTCCGACGCCAGCCACCGTATCCGCAGCTCCCAAAGGCTCCATAGCCCCCATAGCCGCCAAGGCCTCCGTAACCCCCAAGGCCTCCGTAGCCCAAAAGGCCACCATAACCCCCAAGGCCTCCATAGCCCCCAAAGGCACCACGGCCTCCAAAAGTGCCGCCAAAGCCCCCTGCAACAGCCGGGACTCCCGCCGAGCCGACCACGGCGTGCTGAGGGAAGGAGCTGAGGATGGGCCCGGGCAAGGTGAGCACCGTGGCCGGGGGCTGGATCACCACGGTGGAGTCGGGGCACTGCCGCACGCAGGGCTCGTTGGCGCTGTCAGCCAGCGGGGCCGGGGCAGCCACCCCGCACACAGGGGCACACAGGCTGGAGCAGGACATCTTCCACGTAGGCAAGGAGTACTGCAAAGGGCAGGCAGAGTTAGGCAAGGGTCTGGGGAGAGGCTGTATTGATGGAGGCAGGGAGAGAGCCCCGAGAAGCCTCCAAGAGCACGACTTACCCAGGTGATCTGTTTAGAGACAAGCGGAGGAAGCAGGATAGAGGGCTGCAAAGCCCTCAGCCCTTTTATACCTGTCCCAGACAGGCTGCAGCATCAGGCAGGGGGCGGAGGTGGAAGCGTCAGATATTCATGCAATAAAGCCAGCACAAATCATGACACACGTGGAGATGCGAGACAATTATATCCCTCCACACTGGGGACACTGCGGCTCATACGTGTCCTGAGGAACAGGGAGGTGATGGGAGGGACAGACCATGACACTCACATACATAAAAGGCTAGACACTGCTGGAGCTGACCTCATGGCACCAATAAACCCCAATGAGTTCTAATCCCCCAGGTTGATTGGGCTTCACCCATGATACCAACACAGCCACAGCTCTTTGCTTGGCCTTCAGGCGAATTGGAGAACAAGGAGTAACACATGTTCCACAGGGCAGGGAGAAGGGCAATGGTTAGGGATGCTCCTCAACTCCCACTTGAGTGCCTCACAGCCACTGCCTGTACAGGGTGATGGTGAGTGTTTGGGAGCTGCTTCACGTGGGTGGGATGGCTTCATCCCTTCACCCAATCTTCCACCACCTCTGTTTACCAGCCCATAAAAGGGAGGTAATGACAGGTATGCTGGTTGTGCACAGAGATAAAAAGGCACTTCTTCAACAAATTGCCCATGACACTTCTACATAGACAAAGTTTGGGATTAGGAAGAAATCAGGGTTTATTGGTGCCATGAGGTCAGTTTAAAAAGCAGCTGGCCTTTGATGTAGTTGCGTGTCATGGTCTGTTCCTCCCATGACCTCCTGTTCCTGAGGGCATGTTTGCGTTTCGGTGTCCCCGATGGGGAGGAATATAATTGCCTCGCATCTCCACATTTGTCATGATTCATGCTGGCAACATTGCAGGAATATCTGGGGCTTTCACCTATGTTTGATGCCAGGGGCTCTCTGAGACAGGTATAAAAGGGCTGAGGGCTTTGCAGCCCTCTATCCTGCTTCCTCCGCTTGTCTCTAAACAGATCACCTGGGTAAGTCGTGCTCTTGGAGGCTTCTCGGGGCTCTCTCCCTGCCTCCATCAATACAGCCTCTCCCCAGACCCTTGCCTAACTCTGCCTGCCCTTTGCAGTACTCCTTGCCTACGTGGAAGATGTCCTGCTCCAGCCTGTGTGCCCCTGTGTGCGGGGTGGCTGCCCCGGCCCCGCTGGCTGACAGCGCCAACGAGCCCTGCGTGCGGCAGTGCCCCGACTCCACCGTGGTGATCCAGCCCCCGGCCACGGTGCTCACCTTGCCCGGGCCCATCCTCAGCTCCTTCCCTCAGCACGCCGTGGTCGGCTCGGCGGGAGTCCCGGCTGTTGCAGGGGGCTTTGGCGGCACTTTTGGAGGCCGTGGTGCCTTTGGGGGCTATGGAGGCCTTGGGGGTTATGGTGGCCTTTTGGGCTATGGAGGCCTTGGGGGTTATGGAGGCCTTGGCGGCTATGGGGGCTATGGAGCCTTTGGAAGCTGTGGATATGGCGGCTCGCGTCGGGGCCTCAGGTACCTCAGTGGCAACTGCGGGCCCTGCTAAGCCCACCTCTGGCTCCAGCCCCTGAACAAGGAGAGCTCCTCAGCTGCCCTGGAACGTCCCGACATGACACCAGCAGGAAAAGCTCCCCTTTGGCGTCACCTGTCTCCAGAGCTTGGAGGCCTCGTGCCTGCATGCGGCCCAATTCTGACTTTTACCTGCCCCAATTGAGATTCTTTTCAGGACTTGCTGCCCCGTGACAGGCAGCACAGTATCTTCCTCCTGTTCATGTAGCATGGTTACTGGTCACCTCCTCTGTGCCTTTTCCAAGGAGCTGATGGATGCCTCTGCCCAGGGGCTGCCCTTCTGTCAACTTCCTGCTCCCATGGACTTTTAATAAAAGCACTGTTGCACCACATTCTTGACCCATGGTATTTCTTCATCGTTCTTCTTCCAGACTTCCCCCAAAACTCAGAGCCAGGGCAGTTGGGCTGCTGGCTGCACTCCTGCCTCTGCTACTGGGACCCTTGCTCCTGCACGTTAAGCTGAAGCAGGGGAGGTTTAGCTTGCACATCAGGAAGACGTTCTTCACCACGAGGGTGGTCGCACACTGGAACAGGCTCCCCAGTGAATTAGTCACTGCACCGAGCCTGTCTGAATTTATGAAGGAATTGGACTGTGCACTTAGTCACATGGTCTAAAATTTTGGGAAGACCTGTGCGGTGTCAGGTTTTGGACTTGATGATCCTTATGGGTCCTTTCCAACTCGAGATACTCTATGATTCTATGATTCTTTGTGCAGCTGGGACAGGGCATCACGACTGAAGCAGAGGCCCCAGTGGGTCTTGTAGAGGACAGGCCCCTGAACCTCCTCCCTTCTCTCACCGGGTAGAATGGCAATGAGTACCCAATCCTATTTTGAGAACATGAAAAAGCAACAGCCATCTTGCACAGCCACCACAGCATGTTTGACCTCTTTATATTGCCTTTTCTATGGTCAGCCGTGGAGGTCTGGGGAGACAGAGAGATGGCCACTGCATGGTCAGGGCTGCTGCCACCTGCTGACTGTGCCCATGTGCACAGCTGCAGGTGGTGGCACTGGGAAGGGGTGAAGGAGACACAACCAAGTCTGCCCAAGGTCCTCCACATGGCCGTGAACACATCACAGCCATCCAGAGCCAGGAAACACAAAGGCCTTGAGTAGATGGTGCGTGTCTGTACCCGCCTCATGTCCCTTCATTCCCTAAGTGTCTTCTGATCGTGTGATCCTGGCTCTGCACAGTGGTCTTTCTTTGAGACTGTTCCTGCAAGGGAAATCAAGAAGAGGAGCGGGGCAGCATGTTGGTCAGTGGTGGGGGCTCAAGAGAACATGCATCACCCATAATTCTCAAGGCAGGGGAAGGGAAAATTGGCATTTCTGCCCATCCACACAACTCCCCAGCCTCCAGTGCAAGGGCCGCCAGCCAACCACTGGGTGCTGCCTCACATAGCATCCCGTGCATGCTGGGTGAGGGCAGAGTGGTGGGAGGCAGCCGGTGTGCCTCATCACAGCTGTTATGGCCAGGTGTTCTGGGGACCTGGCCATGCAGGTTGCTTTGTGTGCTGGTGTGTGAGGAAGGGCAGCCAAGGCCTGGCAGCATGTCTGCAGCATGGAGCTGTGTGGAGCACTGCTGTCCTACTTGGCCAGAGCTGTGTCCCCCAGCTACAGGTAGGCAAGCTGTGTATACAGGAAAGAGCTTCTAGCCCAGTGGTGGGGAAAAGCCTGCCAGTGCTCCATGCAGATGTGGGAGGAAGGGAAACTGGAGGGGCTGGAGTAAAGGCTGGTGGGGTCCCTCAGCCTCCCTCCTCTGCCCAGTGGCCTCTCAGGTGGCTCTAACCAGGTCTTTGCCGTTGGGGAGGCTGTGACAGTTCCCAGAGACATAAAAGTCCAAGGCCTTCAGGAAGCCCCTAGGGAGCTGCCAGAGTAGACAAGAAGTGCTTTTCGTTACCAACCTCTCATCTTGGGCTGTAGCTGTTAATTGCCCAGGATGAGGGTGAGATGGTGTGAGCGCTGAGGGAGCAGTGGTTGGTGATGGTTCTGTGTGTGGCCCCACTGTGGTGACCCTTCACTGACGGCTGCTCTGACCATCAAGGTCATCTTCTGATGGTCATGGCCGTAGAGGTGAGGGAGTTCCTGAGGGCCTCTGAGAATGCCCCAGGATTGCAGCTCTCAGGAATGGACCCTGGGGGCCTGCATGGGCTCACAGCAAGGAGCAAATGCATTAAGGGTCATAGAAAAGACAGGATCAAGAATGTGGCAAAACAAAGCTTTTATTGCAGGTCTAGGGGAGAAGGGAGATGGCAGAAAGGCAGCCCCTGGCACGTGGCAGCCCCTGACTCCTTGCAGATGGCGGCAGAAGCAGTCACGATGCAGAAATAGGCAGACAGCTGTGGGCTACATCGTCACGGGGCAGCAAGTCCTGAAGCAAAGCTCAGTTAGAGCAGGAGAAGGAAGAATCTGGGGCCCATGTAGACACAAGGCCCCCAGTCAGTGGAGACGAGTGATGATGAAGGGGAGCCTTTCCTGGCAATGAACGTTGGGAAGGTTCCAGGGCAGCTCCAGAGTTGTCCTTCATCAGGGGCAGGAGCCAGTGGTGGGCTTAGCAGGGCCCGCAGTTGCCACTGAGGTACCTGTGGCTCCGACGCCAGCCACCGTATCCGCAGCTCCCAAAGGCTCCATAGCCCCCATAGCCGCCAAGGCCTCCGTAACCCCCAAGGCCTCCATAGCCCAAAAGGCCACCATAACCCCCAAGGCCTCCATAGCCCCCAAAGGCACCACGGCCTCCAAAAGTGCCGCCAAAGCCCCCTGCAACAGCCGGGACTCCTGCCGAGCCGACCACGGCGTGCTGAGGGAAGGAGCTGAGGATGGGCCCGGGCAAGGTGAGCACCGTGGCCGGGGGCTGGATCACCACAGTGGAGTCGGGGCACTGCCGCACGCAGGGCTCGTTGGCGCTGTCAGCCAGCGGGGCCGGGGCAGCCACCCCGCACACAGGGGCACACAGGCTGGAGCAGGACATCTTCCACGTAGGCAAGGAGTACTGCAAAGGGCAGGCAGAGTTAGGCAAGTGTCTGGGGAGAGGCTGTATTGATGGAGGCAGGGAGAGAGCCCCGAGAAGCCTCCAAGAGCACGACTTACCCAGGTGATCTGTTTAGAGACAAGCGGAGGAAGCAGGATAGAGGGCTGCAAAGCCCTCAGCCCTTTTATACCTGTCCCAGACAGGCTGCAGCATCAGGCAGGGGGCGGAGGTGGAAGCGTCAGATATTCATGCAATAAAGCCAGCACAAATCATGACACACGTGGAGATGCGAGACAATTATATCCCTCCACACTGGGGACACTGCGGCTCATACGTGTCCTGAGGAACAGGGAGGTGATGGGAGGGACAGACCATGACACTCACATACATAAAAGGCTAGACACTGCTGGAGCTGACCTCATGGCACCAATAAACCCCAATGAGTTCTAATCCCCCAGGTTGATTGGGCTTCACCCATGATACCAACACAGCCACAGCTCTTTGCTTGGCCTTCAGGCGAATTGGAGAACAAGGAGTAACACATGTTCCACAGGGCAGGGAGAAGGGCAATGGTTAGGGATGCTCCTCAACTCCCACTTGAGTGCCTCACAGCCACTGCCTGTACAGGGTGATGGTGAGTGTTTGGGAGCTGCTTCACGTGGGTGGGATGGCTTCATCCCTTCACCCAATCTTCCACCACCTCTGTTTACCAGCCCATAAAAGGGAGGTAATGACAGGTATGCTGGTTGTGCACAGAGATAAAAAGGCACTTCTTCAACAAATTGCCCATGACACTTCTACATAGACAAAGTTTGGGATTAGGAAGAAATCAGGGTTTATTGGTGCCATGAGGTCAGTTTAAAAAGCAGCTGGCCTTTGATGTAGTTGCGTGTCATGGTCTGTTCCTCCCATGACCTCCTGTTCCTGAGGGCATGTTTGCGTTTCGGTGTCCCCGATGGGGAGGAATATAATTGCCTCGCATCTCCACATTTGTCATGATTCATGCTGGCAACATTGCAGGAATATCTGGGGCTTTCACCTATGTTTGATGCCAGGGGCTCTCTGAGACAGGTATAAAAGGGCTGAGGGCTTTGCAGCCCTCTATCCTGCTTCCTCCGCTTGTCTCTAAACAGATCACCTGGGTAAGTCGTGCTCTTGGAGGCTTCTCGGGGCTCTCTCCCTGCCTCCATCAATACAGCCTCTCCCCAGACCCTTGCCTAACTCTGCCTGCCCTTTGCAGTACTCCTTGCCTACGTGGAAGATGTCCTGCTCCAGCCTGTGTGCCCCTGTGTGCGGGGTGGCTGCCCCGGCCCCGCTGGCTGACAGCGCCAACGAGCCCTGCGTGCGGCAGTGCCCCGACTCCACCGTGGTGATCCAGCCCCCGGCCACGGTGCTCACCTTGCCCGGGCCCATCCTCAGCTCCTTCCCTCAGCACGCCGTGGTCGGCTCGGCGGGAGTCCCGGCTGTTGCAGGGGGCTTTGGCGGCACTTTTGGAGGCCGTGGTGCCTTTGGGGGCTATGGAGGCCTTGGGGGTTATGGTGGCCTTTTGGGCTATGGAGGCCTTGGGGGTTATGGAGGCCTTGGCGGCTATGGGGGCTATGGAGCCTTTGGAAGCTGTGGATATGGCGGCTCGCGTCGGGGCCTCAGGTACCTCAGTGGCAACTGCGGGCCCTGCTAAGCCCACCTCTGGCTCCAGCCCCTGAACAAGGAGAGCTCCTCAGCTGCCCTGGAACGTCCCGACATGACACCAGCAGGAAAAGCTCCCCTTTGGCGTCACCTGTCTCCAGAGCTTGGAGGCCTCGTGCCTGCATGCGGCCCAATTCTGACTTTTACCTGCCCCAATTGAGATTCTTTTCAGGACTTGCTGCCCCGTGACAGGCAGCACAGTATCTTCCTCCTGTTCATGTAGCATGGTTACTGGTCACCTCCTCTGTGCCTTTTCCAAGGAGCTGATGGATGCCTCTGCCCAGGGGCTGCCCTTCTGTCAACTTCCTGCTCCCATGGACTTTTAATAAAAGCACTGTTGCACCACATTCTTGACCCATGGTATTTCTTCATCGTTCTTCTTCCAGACTTCCCCCAAAACTCAGAGCCAGGGCAGTTGGGCTGCTGGCTGCACTCCTGCCTCTGCTACTGGGACCCTTGCTCCTGCACGTTAAGCTGAAGCAGGGGAGGTTTAGCTTGCACATCAGGAAGACGTTCTTCACCACGAGGGTGGTCGCACACTGGAACAGGCTCCCCAGTGAATTAGTCACTGCACCGAGCCTGTCTGAATTTATGAAGGAATTGGACTGTGCACTTAGTCACATGGTCTAAAATTTTGGGAAGACCTGTGCGGTGTCAGGTTTTGGACTTGATGATCCTTATGGGTCCTTTCCAACTCGAGATACTCTATGATTCTATGATTCTTTGTGCAGCTGGGACAGGGCATTACGACTGAAGCAGAGGCCCCAGTGGGTCTTGTAGAGGACAGGCCCCTGAACCTCCTCCCTTCTCTCACCGGGTAGAATGGCAATGAGTACCCAATCCTATTTTGAGAACATGAAAAAGCAACAGCCATCTTGCACAGCCACCACAGCATGTTTGACCTCTTTATATTGCCTTTTCTATGGTCAGCCGTGGAGGTCTGGGGAGACAGAGAGATGGCCACTGCATGGTCAGGGCTGCTGCCACCTGCTGACTGTGCGCATGTGCACAGCTGCAGGTGGTGGCACTGGGAAGGGGTGAAGGAGACACAACCAAGTCTGCCCAAGGTCCTCCACATGGCCGTGAACACATCACAGCCATCCAGAGCCAGGAAACACAAAGGCCTTGAGTAGATGGTGCGTGTCTGTACCCGCCTCATGTCCCTTCATTCCCTAAGTGTCTTCTGATCGTGTGATCCTGGCTCTGCACAGTGGTCTTTCTTTGAGACTGTTCCTGCAAGGGAAATCAAGAAGAGGAGCGGGGCAGCATGTTGGTCAGTGGTGGGGGCTCAAGAGAACATGCATCACCCATAATTCTCAAGGCAGGGGAAGGGAAAATTGGCATTTCTGCCCATCCACACAACTCCCCAGCCTCCAGTGCAAGGGCCGCCAGCCAACCACTGGGTGCTGCCTCACATAGCATCCCGTGCATGCTGGGTGAGGGCAGAGTGGTGGGAGGCAGCCGGTGTGCCTCATCACAGCTGTTATGGCCAGGTGTTCTGGGGACCTGGCCATGCAGGTTGCTTTGTGTGCTGGTGTGTGAGGAAGGGCAGCCAAGGCCTGGCAGCATGTCTGCAGCATGGAGCTGTGTGGAGCACTGCTGTCCTACTTGGCCAGAGCTGTGTCCCCCAGCTACAGGTAGGCAAGCTGTGTATACAGGAAAGAGCTTCTAGCCCAGTGGTGGGGAAAAGCCTGCCAGTGCTCCATGCAGATGTGGGAGGAAGGGAAACTGGAGGGGCTGGAGTAAAGGCTGGTGGGGTCCCTCAGCCTCTCTCCTCTGCCCAGTGGCCTCTCAGGTGGCTCTAACCAGGTCTTTGCCGTTGGGGAGGCTGTGACAGTTCCCAGAGACATAAAAGTCCAAGGCCTTCAGGAAGCCCCTAGGGAGCTGCCAGAGTAGACAAGAAGTGCTTTTCGTTACCAACCTCTCATCTTGGGCTGTAGCTGTTAATTGCCCAGGATGAGGGTGAGATGGTGTGAGCGCTGAGGGAGCAGTGGTTGGTGATGGTTCTGTGTGTGGCCCCACTGTGGTGACCCTTCACTGACGGCTGCTCTGACCATCAAGGTCATCTTCTGATGGTCATGGCCGTAGAGGTGAGGGAGTTCCTGAGGGCCTCTGAGAATGCCCCAGGATTGCAGCTCTCAGGAATGGACCCTGGGGGCCTGCATGGGCTCACAGCAAGGAGCAAATGCATTAAGGGTCATAGAAAAGACAGGATCAAGAATGTGGCAAAACAAAGCTTTTATTGCAGGTCTAGGGGAGAAGGGAGATGGCAGAAAGGCAGCCCCTGGCACGTGGCAGCCCCTGACTCCTTGCAGATGGCGGCAGAAGCAGTCACGATGCAGAAATAGGCAGACAGCTGTGGGCTACATCGTCACGGGGCAGCAAGTCCTGAAGCAAAGCTCAGTTAGAGCAGGAGAAGGAAGAATCTGGGGCCCATGTAGACACAAGGCCCCCAGTCAGTGGAGACGAGTGATGATGAAGGGGAGCCTTTCCTGGCAATGAACGTTGGGAAGGTTCCAGGGCAGCTCCAGAGTTGTCCTTCATCAGGGGCAGGAGCCAGTGGTGGGCTTAGCAGGGCCCGCAGTTGCCACTGAGGTACCTGTGGCTCCGACGCCAGCCACCGTATCCGCAGCTCCCAAAGGCTCCATAGCCCCCATAGCCGCCAAGGCCTCCGTAACCCCCAAGGCCTCCATAGCCCAAAAGGCCACCATAACCCCCAAGGCCTCCATAGCCCCCAAAGGCACCACGGCCTCCAAAAGTGCCGCCAAAGCCCCCTGCAACAGCCGGGACTCCTGCCGAGCCGACCACGGCGTGCTGAGGGAAGGAGCTGAGGATGGGCCCGGGCAAGGTGAGCACCGTGGCCGGGGGCTGGATCACCACAGTGGAGTCGGGGCACTGCCGCACGCAGGGCTCGTTGGCGCTGTCAGCCAGCGGGGCCGGGGCAGCCACCCCGCACACAGGGGCACACAGGCTGGAGCAGGACATCTTCCACGTAGGCAAGGAGTACTGCAAAGGGCAGGCAGAGTTAGGCAAGTGTCTGGGGAGAGGCTGTATTGATGGAGGCAGGGAGAGAGCCCCGAGAAGCCTCCAAGAGCACGACTTACCCAGGTGATCTGTTTAGAGACAAGCGGAGGAAGCAGGATAGAGGGCTGCAAAGCCCTCAGCCCTTTTATACCTGTCCCAGACAGGCTGCAGCATCAGGCAGGGGGCGGAGGTGGAAGCGTCAGATATTCATGCAATAAAGCCAGCACAAATCATGACACACGTGGAGATGCGAGACAATTATATCCCTCCACACTGGGGACACTGCGGCTCATACGTGTCCTGAGGAACAGGGAGGTGATGGGAGGGACAGACCATGACACTCACATACATAAAAGGCTAGACACTGCTGGAGCTGACCTCATGGCACCAATAAACCCCAATGAGTTCTAATCCCCCAGGTTGATTGGGCTTCACCCATGATACCAACACAGCCACAGCTCTTTGCTTGGCCTTCAGGCGAATTGGAGAACAAGGAGTAACACATGTTCCACAGGGCAGGGAGAAGGGCAATGGTTAGGGATGCTCCTCAACTCCCACTTGAGTGCCTCACAGCCACTGCCTGTACAGGGTGATGGTGAGTGTTTGGGAGCTGCTTCACGTGGGTGGGATGGCTTCATCCCTTCACCCAATCTTCCACCACCTCTGTTTACCAGCCCATAAAAGGGAGGTAATGACAGGTATGCTGGTTGTGCACAGAGATAAAAAGGCACTTCTTCAACAAATTGCCCATGACACTTCTACATAGACAAAGTTTGGGATTAGGAAGAAATCAGGGTTTATTGGTGCCATGAGGTCAGTTTAAAAAGCAGCTGGCCTTTGATGTAGTTGCGTGTCATGGTCTGTTCCTCCCATGACCTCCTGTTCCTGAGGGCATGTTTGCGTTTCGGTGTCCCCGATGGGGAGGAATATAATTGCCTCGCATCTCCACATTTGTCATGATTCATGCTGGCAACATTGCAGGAATATCTGGGGCTTCACCTATGTTTGATGCCAGGGGCTCTCTGAGACAGGTATAAAAGGGCTGAGGGCTTTGCAGCCCTCTATCCTGCTTCCTCCGCTTGTCTCTAAACAGATCACCTGGGTAAGTCGTGCTCTTGGAGGCTTCTCGGGGCTCTCTCCCTGCCTCCATCAATACAGCCTCTCCCCAGACCCTTGCCTAACTCTGCCTGCCCTTTGCAGTACTCCTTGCCTACGTGGAAGATGTCCTGCTCCAGCCTGTGTGCCCCTGTGTGCGGGGTGGCTGCCCCGGCCCCGCTGGCTGACAGCGCCAACGAGCCCTGCGTGCGGCAGTGCCCCGACTCCACCGTGGTGATCCAGCCCCCGGCCACGGTGCTCACCTTGCCCGGGCCCATCCTCAGCTCCTTCCCTCAGCACGCCGTGGTCGGCTCGGCGGGAGTCCCGGCTGTTGCAGGGGGCTTTGGCGGCACTTTTGGAGGCCGTGGTGCCTTTGGGGGCTATGGAGGCCTTGGGGGTTATGGTGGCCTTTTGGGCTATGGAGGCCTTGGGGGTTATGGAGGCCTTGGCGGCTATGGGGGCTATGGAGCCTTTGGAAGCTGTGGATATGGCGGCTCGCGTCGGGGCCTCAGGTACCTCAGTGGCAACTGCGGGCCCTGCTAAGCCCACCTCTAGGCTCCAGCCCCTGAATCAAGGAGAGCTCCTCAGCTGCCCTGGAACGTCCCGACATGACACCAGCAGGAAAAGCTCCCCTTTGGCGTCACCTGTCTCCAGAGCTTGGAGGCCTCGTGCCTGCATGCGGCCCAATTCTGACTTTTACCTGCCCCAATTGAGATTCTTTTCAGGACTTGCTGCCCCGTGACAGGCAGCACAGTATCTTCCTCCTGTTCATGTAGCATGGTTACTGGTCACCTCCTCTGTGCCTTTTCCAAGGAGCTGATGGATGCCTCTGCCCAGGGGCTGCCCTTCTGTCAACTTCCTGCTCCCATGGACTTTTAATAAAAGCACTGTTGCACCACATTCTTGACCCATGGTATTTCTTCATCGTTCTTCTTCCAGACTTCCCCCAAAACTCAGAGCCAGGGCAGTTGGGCTGCTGGCTGCACTCCTGCCTCTGCTACTGGGACCCTTGCTCCTGCACGTTAAGCTGAAGCAGGGGAGGTTTAGCTTGCACATCAGGAAGACGTTCTTCACCACGAGGGTGGTCGCACACTGGAACAGGCTCCCCAGTGAATTAGTCACTGCACCGAGCCTGTCTGAATTTATGAAGGAATTGGACTGTGCACTTAGTCACATGGTCTAAAATTTTGGGAAGACCTGTGCGGTGTCAGGTTTTGGACTTGATGATCCTTCTGGGTCCTTTCCAACTCGAGATACTCTATGATTCTATGATTCTTTGTGCAGCTGGGACAGGGCATCACGACTGAAGCAGAGGCCCCAGTGGGTCTTGTAGAGGACAGGCCCCTGAACCTCCTCCCTTCTCTCACCGGGTAGAATGGCAATGAGTACCCAATCCTATTTTGAGAACATGAAAAAGCAACAGCCATCTTGCACAGCCACCACAGCATGTTTGACCTCTTTATATTGCCTTTTCTATGGTCAGCTGTGGAGGTCTGGGGAGACAGAGAGATGGCCACTGCATGGTCAGGGCTGCTGCCACCTGCTGACTGTGCGCATGTGCACAGCTGCAGGTGGTGGCACTGGGAAGGGGTGAAGGAGACACAACCAAGTCTGCCCAAGGTCCTCCACATGGCCGTGAACACATCACAGCCATCCAGAGCCAGGAAACACAAAGGCCTTGAGTAGATGGTGCGTGTCTGTACCCGCCTCATGTCCCTTCATTCCCTAAGTGTCTTCTGATCGTGTGATCCTGGCTCTGCACAGTGGTCTTTCTTTGAGACTGTTCCTGCAAGGGAAATCAAGAAGAGGAGCGGGGCAGCATGTTGGTCAGTGGTGGGGGCTCAAGAGAACATGCATCACCCATAATTCTCAAGGCAGGGGAAGGGAAAATTGGCATTTCTGCCCATCCACACAACTCCCCAGCCTCCAGTGCGAGGGCCGCCAGCCAACCACTGGGTGCTGCCTCACATAGCATCCCGTGCATGCTGGGTGAGGGCAGAGTGGTGGGAGGCAGCCGGTGTGCCTCATCACAGCTGTTATGGCCAGGTGTTCTGGGGACCTGGCCATGCAGGTTGCTTTGTGTGCTGGTGTGTGAGGAAGGGCAGCCAAGGCCTGGCAGCATGTCTGCAGCATGGAGCTGTGTGGAGCACTGCTGTCCTACTTGGCCAGAGCTGTGTCCCCCAGCTACAGGTAGGCAAGCTGTGTATACAGGAAAGAGCTTCTAGCCCAGTGGTGGGGAAAAGCCTGCCAGTGCTCCATGCAGATGTGGGAGGAAGGGAAACTGGAGGGGCTGGAGTAAAGGCTGGTGGGGTCCCTCAGCCTCCCTCCTCTGCCCAGTGGCCTCTCAGGTGGCTCTAACCAGGTCTTTGCCGTTGGGGAGGCTGTGACAGTTCCCAGAGACATAAAAGTCCAAGGCCTTCAGGAAGCCCCTAGGGAGCTGCCAGAGTAGACAAGAAGTGCTTTTCGTTACCAACCTCTCATCTTGGGCTGTAGCTGTTAATTGCCCAGGATGAGGGTGAGATGGTGTGAGCGCTGAGGGAGCAGTGGTTGGTGATGGTTCTGTGTGTGGCCCCACTGTGGTGACCCTTCACTGACGGCTGCTCTGACCATCAAGGTCATCTTCTGATGGTCATGGCCGTAGAGGTGAGGGAGTTCCTGAGGGCCTCTGAGAATGCCCCAGGATTGCAGCTCTCAGGAATGGACCCTGGGGGCCTGCATGGGCTCACAGCAAGGAGCAAATGCATTAAGGGTCATAGAAAAGACAGGATCAAGAATGTGGCAAAACAAAGCTTTTATTGCAGGTCTAGGGGAGAAGGGAGATGGCAGAAAGGCAGCCCCTGGCACGTGGCAGCCCCTGACTCCTTGCAGATGGCGGCAGAAGCAGTCACGATGCAGAAATAGGCAGACAGCTGTGGGCTACATCGTCACGGGGCAGCAAGTCCTGAAGCAAAGCTCAGTTAGAGCAGGAGAAGGAAGAATCTGGGGCCCATGTAGACACAAGGCCCCCAGTCAGTGGAGACGAGTGATGATGAAGGGGAGCCTTTCCTGGCAATGAACGTTGGGAAGGTTCCAGGGCAGCTCCAGAGTTGTCCTTCATCAGGGGCAGGAGCCAGTGGTGGGCTTAGCAGGGCCCGCAGTTGCCACTGAGGTACCTGTGGCTCCGACGCCAGCCACCGTATCCGCAGCTCCCAAAGGCTCCATAGCCCCCATAGCCGCCAAGGCCTCCGTAACCCCCAAGGCCTCCATAGCCCAAAAGGCCACCATAACCCCCAAGGCCTCCATAGCCCCCAAAGGCACCACGGCCTCCAAAAGTGCCGCCAAAGCCCCCTGCAACAGCCGGGACTCCCGCCGAGCCGACCACGGCGTGCTGAGGGAAGGAGCTGAGGATGGGCCCGGGCAAGGTGAGCACCGTGGCCGGGGGCTGGATCACCACGGTGGAGTCGGGGCACTGCCGCACGCAGGGCTCGTTGGCGCTGTCAGCCAGCGGGGCCGGGGCAGCCACCCCGCACACAGGGGCACACAGGCTGGAGCAGGACATCTTCCACGTAGGCAAGGAGTACTGCAAAGGGCAGGCAGAGTTAGGCAAGTGTCTGGGGAGAGGCTGTATTGATGGAGGCAGGGAGAGAGCCCCGAGAAGCCTCCAAGAGCACGACTTACCCAGGTGATCTGTTTAGAGACAAGCGGAGGAAGCAGGATAGAGGGCTGCAAAGCCCTCAGCCCTTTTATACCTGTCCCAGACAGGCTGCAGCATCAGGCAGGGGGCGGAGGTGGAAGCGTCAGATATTCATGCAATAAAGCCAGCACAAATCATGACACACGTGGAGATGCGAGACAATTATATCCCTCCACACTGGGGACACTGCGGCTCATACGTGTCCTGAGGAACAGGGAGGTGATGGGAGGGACAGACCATGACACTCACATACATAAAAGGCTAGACACTGCTGGAGCTGACCTCATGGCACCAATAAACCCCAATGAGTTCTAATCCCCCAGGTTGATTGGGCTTCACCCATGATACCAACACAGCCACAGCTCTTTGCTTGGCCTTCAGGCGAATTGGAGAACAAGGAGTAACACATGTTCCACAGGGCAGGGAGAAGGGCAATGGTTAGGGATGCTCCTCAACTCCCACTTGAGTGCCTCACAGCCACTGCCTGTACAGGGTGATGGTGAGTGTTTGGGAGCTGCTTCACGTGGGTGGGATGGCTTCATCCCTTCACCCAATCTTCCACCACCTCTGTTTACCAGCCCATAAAAGGGAGGTAATGACAGGTATGCTGGTTGTGCACAGAGATAAAAAGGCACTTCTTCAACAAATTGCCCACGACACTTCTACATAGACAAAGTTTGGGATTAGGAAGAAATCAGGGTTTATTGGTGCCATGAGGTCAGTTTAAAAAGCAGCTGGCCTTTGATGTAGTTGCGTGTCATGGTCTGTTCCTCCCATGACCTCCTGTTCCTGAGGGCATGTTTGCGTTTCGGTGTCCCCGATGGGGAGGAATATAATTGCCTCGCATCTCCACATTTGTCATGATTCATGCTGGCAACATTGCAGGAATATCTGGGGCTTCCACCTATGTTTGATGCCAGGGGCTCTCTGAGACAGGTATAAAAGGGCTGAGGGCTTTGCAGCCCTCTATCCTGCTTCCTCCGCTTTTCTCTAAACAGATCACCTGGGTAAGTCGTGCTCTTGGAGGCTTCTCGGGGCTCTCTCCCTGCCTCCATCAATACACCCTCTCTCCAGACCCTTGCCTAACTCTGCCTGCCCTTTGCAGTACTCCTTGCCTACGTGGAAGATGTCCTGCTCCAGCCTGTGTGCCCCTGTGTGCGGGGTGGCTGCCCCGGCCCCGCTGGCTGACAGCGCCAACGAGCCCTGCGTGCGGCAGTGCCCCGACTCCACCGTGGTGATCCAGCCCCCGGCCACGGTGCTCACCTTGCCCGGGCCCATCCTCAGCTCCTTCCCTCAGCACGCCGTGGTCGGCTCGGCGGGAGTCCCGGCTGTTGCAGGGGGCTTTGGCGGCACTTTTGGAGGCCGTGGTGCCTTTGGGGGCTATGGAGGCCTTGGGGGTTATGGTGGCCTTTTGGGCTATGGAGGCCTTGGGGGTTACAGAGGCCTTGGTGGCTATGGGGGCTATGGAGCCTTTGGGAGCTGCGGATACGGTGGCTGGCGTCGGAGCCACAGGTACCTCAGTGGCAACTGCGGGCCCTGCTAAGCCCACCTCTGGATCCTGCCCCTCACGAATGAGAGCTCTTCAGCTGCCCTGTAACATCCTGACATGACATCATCACGAAGAGCTCCCCTTCAGTGTCACTGGTTTCCAGTGCTTGGAGGCCTTGTGCCTGCATGGGGCCCCTCTGTCCTTCTCCTCCTTGTTTGAGGTTTGCTTCAGGACTCACTGCCCCACGGCGATGCAGCCAAGGAATGGACGCCTCCTGTGGCACGGCTGTTTCTCAGTACAGATCTGCCTTCTGCAAGTATACAGGAACTTCCTTCCTGCCGTCTCCCTGATTCCCTACAATCCCCTACAGCATTAATAAAAACTGTTATACCACATTCTTAAGCACAGTTTTTCCTTGACACTTCCTATTCTCCCCACTTGCCATATGGACGCACCATCTTTCAGGGACCAACCCTACCAGTTGCCACCCGGGGCATTCTCAGAGGTCCTGCAGTCATTCCCTCACCTCCACGCCCTACCCCGAGCAGCACAGCTCTTAAAAGAGAGTTGACACAGCCTCCCCAGGAGAAAAGACCTGGTTGGAGCTGCTGGAGAGGCCATGGGGCATCCAAAAGAGGCAGAGGGTCCCCCACCAGCCTTTCCTCCACCTGCTCCAGTTTCCCTCCTCTTCCTCCCAAATCTCCATGTAGCACTGGCAAGCTTTTCCCCACCACTGGGCTAGAAGCTCTTCCCTGTATACACAGCTTGCCTACATGTAGCTGGGGGACACAGTTCTGGCCAAGTAGGACAGCAATGCTCCACACAGCTCCATGCTGCAGACATGCTGCCAGGCCTTGGCTGCCCTTCCTCACACACCAGCACACAAAGCAACCTGCATGGCCAGGCCCCCAGAACACCTGGCCATAACAGCTGTGATGAGGCACACCGGCTGCCTCCCACCACTCTGCCCTCACCCAGCATGCACGGGATGCTATGTGAGGCAGCACCCAGTGGTTGGCTGGCGGCCCTCGCACTGGAGGCTGGGGAGTTGTGTGGATGGGCAAAAATGCCAATTTTCCCTTCCCCTGCCTTGAGAATTATGGGTGATGCATGTTCTCTTGAGCCCCCACCACTGACCAACATGCTGCCCCGCTCCTCTTCTTGATTTCCCTTGCAGGAACAGTCTCAAAGAAAGACCACTGTGCAGAGCCAGGATCACACGATCAGAAGACACTTAGGGAATGAAGGGACATGAGGCGGGTACAGACACGCACCATCTACTCAAGGCCTTTGTGTTTCCTGGCTCTGGATGGCTGTGATGTGTTCACGGCCATGTGGAGGACCTTGGGCAGACTTGGTTGTGTCTCCTTCACCCCTTCCCAGTGCCACCACCTGCAGCTGTGCACATGGGCACAGTCAGCAGGTGGCAGCAGCCCTGACCATGCAGTGGCCATCTCTCTGTCTCCCCAGACCTCCACAGCTGACCATAGAAAAGGCAATATAAAGAGGTCAAACATGCTGTGGTGGCTGTGCAAGATGGCTGTTGCTTTTTCATGTTCTCAAAATAGGATTGGGTACTCATTGCCATTCTACCCGGTGAGAGAAGGGAGGAGGTTCAGGGGCCTGTCCTCTACAAGACCCACTGGGGCCTCTGCTTCAGTCGTGATGCCCTGTCCCAGCTGCACAAAGAATCATAGAATCATAGAGTATCTCGAGTTGGAAAGGACCCAGAAGGATCATCAAGTCCAAAACCTGACACCGCACAGGTCTTCCCAAAATTTTAGACCATGTGACTAAGTGCACAGTCCAATTCCTTCATAAATTCAGACAGGCTCGGTGCAGTGACTAATTCACTGGGGAGCCTGTTCCAGTGTGCGACCACCCTCGTGGTGAAGAACGTCTTCCTGATGTGCAAGCTAAACCTCCCCTGCTTCAGCTTAACGTGCAGGAGCAAGGGTCCCAGTAGCAGAGGCAGGAGTGCAGCCAGCAGCCCAACTGCCCTGGCTCTGAGTTTTGGGGGAAGTCTGGAAGAAGAACGATGAAGAAATACCATGGGTCAAGAATGTGGTGCAACAGTGCTTTTATTAAAAGTCCATGGGAGCAGGAAGTTGACAGAAGGGCAGCCCCTGGGCGGAGGAATCCATCAGCTCCTTGGAAAAGGCACAGAGGAGGTGACCAGTAACCATGCTACATGAACAGGAGGAAGATACTGTGCTGCCTGTCACGGGGCAGCAAGTCCTGAAAAGAATCTCAATTGGGGCAGGTAAAAGTCAGAATTGGGCCGCATGCAGGCACGAGGCCTCCAAGCTCTGGAGACAGGTGACGCCAAAGGGGAGCTTTTCCTGCTGGTGTCATGTCGGGACGTTCCAGGGCAGCTGAGGAGCTCTCCTTGATCAGGGGCTGGAGCCAGAGGTGGGCTTAGCAGGGCCCGCAGTTGCCACTGAGGTACCTGAGGCCCCGACGCGAGCCGCCATATCCACAGCTTCCAAAGGCTCCATAGCCCCCATAGCCGCCAAGGCCTCCATAACCCCCAAGGCCTCCATAGCCCAAAAGGCCACCATAACCCCCAAGGCCTCCATAGCCCCCAAAGGCACCACGGCCTCCAAAAGTGCCGCCAAAGCCCCCTGCAACAGCCGGGACTCCCGCCGAGCCGACCACGGCGTGCTGAGGGAAGGAGCTGAGGATGGGCCCGGGCAAGGTGAGCACCGTGGCCGGGGGCTGGATCACCACGGTGGAGTCGGGGCACTGCCGCACGCAGGGCTCGTTGGCGCTGTCAGCCAGCGGGGCCGGGGCAGCCACCCCGCACACAGGGGCACACAGGCTGGAGCAGGACATCTTCCACGTAGGCAAGGAGTACTGCAAAGGGCAGGCAGAGTTAGGCAAGGGTCTGGGGAGAGGCTGTATTGATGGAGGCAGGGAGAGAGCCCCGAGAAGCCTCCAAGAGCACGACTTACCCAGGTGATCTGTTTAGAGACAAGCGGAGGAAGCAGGATAGAGGGCTGCAAAGCCCTCAGCCCTTTTATACCTGTCTCAGAGAGCCCCTGGCATCAAACATAGGTGGAAGCCCCAGATATTCCTGCAATGTTGCCAGCATGAATCATGACAGATGTGGAGATGCGAGGCAATTATATTCCTCCCCATCGGGGACACCGAAACGAATACATGCCCTCAGGAACAGGAGGTCATGGGAGGAACAGACCATGACACGCAACTACATCAAAGGCCAGCTGCTTTTTAAACTGACCTCATGGCACCAATAAACCCTGATTTCTTCCTAATCCCAAACTTTGTCTATGTAGAAGTGTCATGGGCAATTTGTTGAAGAAGTGCCTTTTTATCTCTGTGCACAACCAGCATACCTGTCATTACCTCCCTTTTATGGGCTGGTAAACAGAGGTGGTGGAAGATTGGGTGAAGGGATGAAGCCATCCCACCCACGTGAAGCAGCTCCCAAACACTCACCATCACCCTGTACAGGCAGTGGCTGTGAGGCACTCAAGTGGGAGTTGAGGAGCATCCCTAACCATTGCCCTTCTCCCTGCCCTGTGGAACATGTGTTACTCCTTGTTCTCCAATTCGCCTGAAGGCCAAGCAAAGAGCTGTGGCTGTGTTGGTATCATGGGTGAAGCCCAATCAACCTGGGGGATTAGAACTCATTGGGGTTTATTGGTGCCATGAGGTCAGCTCCAGCAGTGTCTAGCCTTTTATGTATGTGAGTGTCATGGTCTGTCCCTCCCATCACCTCCCTGTTCCTCAGGACACGTATGAGCCGCAGTGTCCCCAGTGTGGAGGGATATAATTGTCTCGCATCTCCACGTGTGTCATGATTTGTGCTGGCTTTATTGCATGAATATCTGACGCTTCCACCTCCGCCCCCTGCCTGATGCTGCAGCCTGTCTGGGACAGGTATAAAAGGGCTGAGGGCTTTGCAGCCCTCTATCCTGCTTCCTCCGCTTGTCTCTAAACAGATCACCTGGGTAAGTCGTGCTCTTGGAGGCTTCTCGGGGCTCTCTCCCTGCCTCCATCAATACAGCCTCTCCCCAGACCCTTGCCTAACTCTGCCTGCCCTTTGCAGTACTCCTTGCCTACGTGGAAGATGTCCTGCTCCAGCCTGTGTGCCCCTGTGTGCGGGGTGGCTGCCCCGGCCCCGCTGGCTGACAGCGCCAACGAGCCCTGCGTGCAGCAGTGCCCCGACTCCACCTGTGGTGATCCAGCCCCCGGCCACGGTGCTCACCTTGCCCGGGCCCATCCTCAGCTCCTTCCCTCAGCACGCCGTGGTCGGCTCGGCGGGAGTCCCGGCTGTTGCAGGGGGCTTTGGCGGCACTTTTGGAGGCCGTGGTGCCTTTGGGGGCTATGGAGGCCTTGGGGGTTATGGTGGCCTTTTGGGCTATGGAGGCCTTGGGGGTTACGGAGGCCTTGGCGGCTATGGGGGCTATGGAGCCTTTGGGAGCTGCGGATACGGTGGCTGGCGTCGGAGCCACAGGTACCTCAGTGGCAACTGCGGGCCCTGCTAAGCCCACCACTGGCTCCTGCCCCTGATGAAGGACAACTCTGGAGCTGCCCTGGAACCTTCCCAACGTTCATTGCCAGGAAAGGCTCCCCTTCATCATCACTCGTCTCCACTGACTGGGGGCCTTGTGTCTACATGGGCCCCAGATTCTTCCTTCTCCTGCTCTAACTGAGCTTTGCTTCAGGACTTGCTGCCCCGTGACGATGTAGCCCACAGCTGTCTGCCTATTTCTGCATCGTGACTGCTTCTGCCGCCATCTGCAAGGAGTCAGGGGCTGCCACGTGCCAGGGGCTGCCTTTCTGCCATCTCCCTTCTCCCCTAGACCTGCAATAAAAGCTTTGTTTTGCCACATTCTTGATCCTGTCTTTTCTATGACCCTTAATGCATTTGCTCCTTGCTGTGAGCCCATGCAGGCCCCCAGGGTCCATTCCTGAGAGCTGCAATCCTGGGGCATTCTCAGAGGCCCTCAGGAACTCCCTCACCTCTACGGCCATGACCATCAGAAGATGACCTTGATGGTCAGAGCAGCCGTCAGTGAAGGGTCACCACAGTGGGGCCACACACAGAACCATCACCAACCACTGCTCCCTCAGCGCTCACACCATCTCACCCTCATCCTGGGCAATTAACAGCTACAGCCCAAGATGAGAGGTTGGTAACGAAAAGCACTTCTTGTCTACTCTGGCAGCTCCCTAGGGGCTTCCTGAAGGCCTTGGACTTTTATGTCTCTGGGAACTGTCACAGCCTCCCCAACGGCAAAGACCTGGTTAGAGCCACCTGAGAGGCCACTGGGCAGAGGAGGGAGGCTGAGGGACCCCACCAGCCTTTACTCCAGCCCCTCCAGTTTCCCTTCCTCCCACATCTGCATGGAGCACTGGCAGGCTTTTCCCCACCACTGGGCTAGAAGCTCTTTCCTGTATACACAGCTTGCCTACCTGTAGCTGGGGGACACAGCTCTGGCCAAGTAGGACAGCAGTGCTCCACACAGCTCCATGCTGCAGACATGCTGCCAGGCCTTGGCTGCCCTTCCTCACACACCAGCACACAAAGCAACCTGCATGGCCAGGTCCCCAGAACACCTGGCCATAACAGCTGTGATGAGGCACACCGGCTGCCTCCCACCACTCTGCCCTCACCCAGCATGCACGGGATGCTATGTGAGGCAGCACCCAGTGGTTGGCTGGCGGCCCTTGCACTGGAGGCTGGGGAGTTGTGTGGATGGGCAGAAATGCCAATTTTCCCTTCCCCTGCCTTGAGAATTATGGGTGATGCATGTTCTCTTGAGCCCCCACCACTGACCAACATGCTGCCCCGCTCCTCTTCTTGATTTCCCTTGCAGGAACAGTCTCAAAGAAAGACCACTGTGCAGAGCCAGGATCACACGATCAGAAGACACTTAGGGAATGAAGGGACATGAGGCGGGTACAGACACGCACCATCTACTCAAGGCCTTTGTGTTTCCTGGCTCTGGATGGCTGTGATGTGTTCACGGCCATGTGGAGGACCTTGGGCAGACTTGGTTGTGTCTCCTTCACCCCTTCCCAGTGCCACCACCTGCAGCTGTGCACATGGGCACAGTCAGCAGGTGGCAGCAGCCCTGACCATGCAGTGGCCATCTCTCTGTCTCCCCAGACCTCCACAGCTGACCATAGAAAAGGCAATATAAAGAGGTCAAACATGCTGTGGTGGCTGTGCAAGATGGCTGTTGCTTTTTCATGTTCTCAAAATAGGATTGGGTACTCATTGCCATTCTACCCGGTGAGAGAAGGGAGGAGGTTCAGGAGCCTGTCCTCTACAAGACCCACTGGGGCCTCTGCTTCAGTCGTAATGCCCTGTCCCAGCTGCACAAAGAATCATAGAATCATAGAGTATCTCGAGTTGGAAAGGACCCAGAAGGATCATCAAGTCCAAAACCTGACACCGCACAGGTCTTCCCAAAATTTTAGACCATGTGACTAAGTGCACAGTCCAATTCCTTCATAAATTCAGACAGGCTCGGTGCAGTGACTAATTCACTGGGGAGCCTGTTCCAGTGTGCGACCACCCTCGTGGTGAAGAACGTCTTCCTGATGTGCAAGCTAAACCTCCCCTGCTTCAGCTTAACGTGCAGGAGCAAGGGTCCCAGTAGCAGAGGCAGGAGTGCAGCCAGCAGCCCAACTGCCCTGGCTCTGAGTTTTGGGGGAAGTCTGGAAGAAGAACGATGAAGAAATACCATGGGTCAAGAATGTGGTGCAACAGTGCTTTTATTAAAAGTCCATGGGAGCAGGAAGTTGACAGAAGGGCAGCCCCTGGGCAGAGGCATCCATCAGCTCCTTGGAAAAGGCACAGAGGAGGTGACCAGTAACCATGCTACATGAACAGGAGGAAGATACTGTGCTGCCTGTCACGGGGCAGCAAGTCCTGAAAAGAATCTCAATTGGGGCAGGTAAAAGTCAGAATTGGGCCGCATGCAGGCACGAGGCCTCCAAGCTCTGGAGACAGGTGACGCCAAAGGGGAGCTTTTCCTGCTGGTGTCATGTCGGGACGTTCCAGGGCAGCTGAGGAGCTCTCCTTGTTCAGGGGCTGGAGCCTGAGGTGGGCTTAGCAGGGCCCGCAGTTGCCACTGAGGTACCTGAGGCCCCGACGCGAGCCACCATATCCACAGCTCCCAAAAGCTCCATAGCCCCCATAGCCGCCAAGGCCTCCATAACCCCCAAGGCCTCCGTAGCCCAAAAGGCCACCATAACCCCCAAGGCCTCCATAGCCCCCAAAGGCACCACGGCCTCCAAAAGTGCCGCCAAAGCCCCCTGCAACAGCCGGGACTCCCGCCGAGCCGACCACGGCGTGCTGAGGGAAGGAGCTGAGGATGGGCCCGGGCAAGGTGAGCACCGTGGCCGGGGGCTGGATCACCACAGTGGAGTCGGGGCACTGCCGCACGCAGGGCTCGTTGGCACTGTCAGCCAGCGGGGCCGGGGCAGCCACCCCGCACACAGGGGCACACAGGCTGGAGCAGGACATCCTCCACGTAGGCAAGGAGTACTGCAAAGGGCAGGCAGAGTTAGGCAAGGGTCTGGGGAGAGGCTGTATTGATGGAGGCAGGGAGAGAGCCCTGAGAAGCCTCCAAGAGCAGGACTTACCCAGGTGATCTGTTTAGAGACAAGCGGAGGAAGCGGGATAGAGGGCTGCAAAGCCCTCAGCCCTTTTATACCTGTCTAAGGGAGCCTGTGGAATCAGGCAGGAGGTGGAAGCCCCAGATATTCCTGCAATAAAGCAGACACCCTTGATGACATACATATAAATGCAGGGCAATTATATCCGTCAGTTATTCATGCAATTACAAGCCTCAGACATTCATGTAGTAAAGCCAGCACTAATCATGGCAAACGTGGACTCAGGGCAATTGTATCCCTCCCCACCAAGGACGCTGAGGCAAAAGCATGCCCACAGGAACAGGAGTTGATGGGAGGGACAGACTGTGACATGCAACTACGTGAAAGTCACCAACTGCTGAAGCTGACCTCACAACACCAATAAACCCTGATTTCTACCTTATCCCAAACTTTGTCTATGTGGAAGAGTCAGAGGTATTTTGCTAAAGAACCACTTTGCTACACTGTGCACAGTCAGCACGCCTGTGATTACTTCCGTTTCAGAGGGTGATAAACGGAGGTGGTAGAAGTTTGGGTAAGCAGATGAAGCCATCCCACCCACTTGCAGAAGCTTCCAAACACTCACCATCACCCTGTACAGGCAAGGGCTGAAGGGCACTTGGGTGGGAGTTGAGGAGCATCCCTAACCATGGCCCTTCTCCTTGCCCTGTGGGACATGTACTACTCCTTGTTCTCCAATTCATCTGAAGGCCAAGTAAAGAGCCGTGGTTTTGTTGGTACTGAGGGTGAACCCTGATCAACCTGGGGGATTAGGAATTCATTGGGATTTATTCATGACATGAGATCAGCTTCAGCAGTGGCTGGCCATTCATGTATGTGTATGTCATGGTCTGCTCCTCCTGTCACGTTCCTGTTCCCCAGGGCACATTTGTTCCTCAGTGTCCCCAATGGGGAGAGATATAATTGCCCCGCATCACCACGTGTGTCATGAGGGGTTGTCAGCATTGTTGTATGAATATCTGAGGCTTCCACCTCCTGCCTGATTCCACAGGCTCCCTGAGACAGGTATAAAAGGGCTGAGGGCTTTGCAGCCCTCTATCCTGCTTCCTCCGCTTGTCTCTAAACAGATCACCTGGGTAAGTCGTGCTCTTGGAGGCTTCTCGGGGCTCTCTCCCTGCCTCCATCAATACAGCCTCTCCCCAGACCCTTGCCTAACTCTGCCTGCCATTTGCAGTACTCCTTGCCTACGTGGAGGATGTCCTGCTCCAGCCTGTGTGCCCCTGTGTGCGGGGTGGCTGCCCCGGCCCCGCTGGCTGACAGCGCCAACGAGCCCTGCGTGCGGCAGTGCCCCGACTCCACCGTGGTGATCCAGCCCCCGGCCACGGTGCTCACCTTGCCCGGGCCCATCCTCAGCTCCTTCCCTCAGCACGCCGTGGTCGGCTCGGCGGGAGTCCCGGCTGTTGCAGGGGGCTTTGGCGGCACTTTTGGAGGCCGTGGTGCCTTTGGGGGCTATGGAGGCCTTGGGGGTTATGGTGGCCTTTTGGGCTACGGAGGCCTTGGGGGTTATGGAGGCCTTGGCGGCTATGGGGGCTATGGAGCCTTTGGGAGCTGCGGATACGGTGGCTGGCGTCGGGGCCTCAGGTACCTCAGTGGCAACTGCGGGCCCTGCTAAGCCCACCTCTGGCTCCAGCCCCTGATCAAGGAGAGAACCTCAGCTGCCCTGGAACGTCCCAACATGACACCAGCAGGAAAAGCTCCTCTTTGGCATCACTCATCTCCAGAGCTTGGAGGTCCTGTGCCTTCATGGGGCCCAGCTCTCTCTTTATCATGTCTAGTTGGGCTTTGCTTCAGGACTTGCTGCCCCATGACAATGCAACCCCATGGAACTGCCTTTTCCTGTGGCTGGCTGCTGCTCTCCTCTTCTCTGCATATTGCAAGTAGTTGGAGGCTGCCTCTGCCCAGGGGCTGCCCTTCTGCCGTCTCCTTGCTTCCCTGGACCTTCAATAAAAGCTCTGTTGCACCACATTCTTGACCCATGGTATTTCTTCATCATTCTTCCAGACTTCCCCCAAAACTCAGAGCCAGGGCAGTTGGGCTGCTGGCTGCACTCCTGCCTTTGCTACTGGGGTCTTTGGGCTGCTGGGGCAGGGCATTACGACTGAAGATCAGAGGCCCCAGTGGGTCTTGTAGAGGACAGGCCCCTGAACCTCCTCCATTCTCTCACCGGGTAGAAAGGCAACGCATCCCCAATACTACTTTGAGAACATGACAGAGAATTGGATGTCTTGCACAGCCACCACAGCATGTTTGACCTCTTTATATTGCCTTTTCTATGGTCAGCCGTGGAGGTCTGGGGAGACAGAGAGATGGCCACTGCATGGTCAGGGCTGCTGCCACCTGCTGACTGTGCCCACTGGGAAGGGGTGAAGGAGACACAACCAAATCTGCCCCAGGTTCCCCTCACATCCATGTACCCATTGCAGCCATTCAGAGCCAGGGAGCACAAAGGCCTTGAGTAGGCGGTTAGTGTCCGTACCCGCCTCATGTCCCTTCGTTTCCCAAACGTCTTCTGATCGTGTGATCCTGGCTCTGCACAGTGGTCTTTCTTTGAGACTGTTCCTGCGAGGGAAATCAAGAAGAGCAGCGGGGCAGCATGTTGGTCAGTGGTGGGGGCTCAGGAGAACACGTATCACCCGTAATTGTCAAGCAGGGGAAGGGGAAAACGGCTGTGAACTGTCAGAGCAGCCACAGCTTTCCTCCACCACCTGCACAGAAGTTTGTGTGTCTCCTTTTGTGCCTGGGGACATCTTTTCCAGTTCTGCCCATCCGCACCACTCCCTAGGCTCCAGTGCAAGGACCACCAGCCAACCACAGGGTGCTGCCTCACATAGCATCCCGTGCATGCTGGGTGAGGGCAGAGTGGTGGGAGGCAGCTGGTGTGCCTCATCACAGCTGTTATGGCCAGGTGTTCTGGGGACCTGGCCAAGCAGGTTGCTTTGTGTGCTGGTGTGTGAGGAAGGGCAGCCAAGGCCTGGCAGCATGTCTGCAGCATGGAGCTGTGTGGAGCACTGCTGTCCTACTTGGCCAGAGCTGTTTCCCCCAGCTACAGGTAGGCAAGCTGTGTATACAGGAAAGAGCTTCTGGCCCATTGGTGGGGAAAAGCTTGCCAGTGCTCCATGGAGATTTGGGAGGAAGAGGAGGGAAACAGAACAGGCTGGAGTAAAGGCTGGTGGGGTCCCTCAAACTCCTTCCTCTGCCCCTTGGCCTCCCTGTTGACGCTAACCAGTTGTTTGCCCTTGGGGAAGCTGTGGTGACCCTCTTGTAATGGCCGTGTGTGCAGGGCCTTTGGAGGAGCTGAGGGAGCGCCTGTGGTGCTCTTGAGGACTCCCCAATGGCAGCTCCCACGCCTCACAGGATGAAACGAATGGAGGAAGTGTCACAGAAAAGACAGGGTCCAGAATGTGTTGTAACAGAGCTTGTTTTTTTTTTGTTTTCAGGTCCAGGGGAGTAGGGAGATGGCAGAAGTGTAGTCCCTGACTCCTTGCAGAAGGCAGAGCATTGGTGAGCAGCAGCCTTGCAACAGGAGGCATCCAATTCTTAGCTGTATCATTGTGGGGCATTGATTCCTAAAGCAAAGCTCTAGCAGGGAGGAGAAGCACAGAGGAGCCCCATGCAGGTACCACGCCTCCAAGATCTTGAGCCCGATGATGATAAAGTGGACCCTTTAATGGCAACATCAGGTGGGAATATTGCAGGCCAATTCCAGAGCTCTCCTTCATCACAGAGTGGAGCCAGAGGTGGGCTTAGCAGGGTCTGCAGTTGCCACTGAGATACCTGAGGCCCCGGCGCCAGCCACTGTATCCACAGCTCCCAAAGGCTCCATAGCCTCCATAGTCCCCAAAGGCACTACCGCCTCCAAAAGTGCTGCTAAAACCCCCTGCAACAGCCGGGACTCCCGCCGAGCCAACCACGGCGTGCTGAGGGAAGGAGCTGAGGATGGGCCCGGGCAAGGTGAGCACCGTGGCCGGGGGTTGGATCACCACAGTGGAGTCGGGGCACTGCTGCACGCAGGGCTCGTTGGCGCTGTCAGCCAGCGGGGCCGGGGCAGCCACCCTGCACACAGGGGCACACAGGCTGGAGCAGGACATCCTCCACGTAGGCAAGGAGTACTGCAAAGGGCAGGCAGAGTTAGGCAAGGGTCTGGGGAGAGGCTGTATTGATGGAGGCAGGGAGAGAGCCCCGAGAAGCCTCCAAGAGCACGACTTACCCAGGTGATCTGTTTAGAGACAAGCGGAGGAAGCGGGATAGAGGGCTGCAAAGCCTTCAGCCCTTTTACACCTTTCCCATAGAGCCCATGGCATGGGGCACGATGCGGTGGTGGAAGCCCCAGATATTCATACAATAAAGCTGAAACTCTTTTTTAAACATGTGAAGATGTGAGGCAATTATATCCTTCACCATTGGGGACACTGAGGTACAAACCTGCCCTGGGGAACAGGGAGGTGATGATAAGAAGAAACCATGATTGCCACTAATACGAAGGGTTATTGGCTTCTAAAGCTGACCTCACAGTAACAAGAAACATCAATGAATTTCTAATCCCCAGGTTGATTGGGCTTCAACCATAATGCCAACACTGCCACAATTCTTTGCTTGGTCTTTAGGTGAACTGGAGAGCAAGGAGTACCGCATACCCCATAGGGCAAGAAGAAGGGCAATGGTTCGGGATGCTCCTCAACTCCCACCCAAATGCTTTGCAGCCCTTGTCTGTACATTGTGATGGTGTTTGGTAGCTTCTTCAAGTGGGTGGGACAGCTTCATCCCTTTACCCAAACTTATACCACCTCTGTTTACCAGCTCATAAAAGGGAAGTAATGACAGGCATGCTTGCTGTGCAGAGGGTTTCAAAGCACTTCTTCTGATAAATACCCATGACTCTTCCATATAGACAAAGTTTGGGATTAGGAAGAAATCAGAGTTTATTGTTGCCATGAGGTCAGGTTCAGGAGTGGCTGGCCTTTCATGTAGTTATGTGTCGCAGCCTGTTCCTCCCATCACCTCCCCATTCCCCAGGATGCGTTTGAGTCTCAAATTCCCCAATGTGGAGGGATATAATTGCCCTGCATCTCTATGTTTGTCATGATTCATGATGGCTTTATTGCATGAATATCTGGGGCTTTGTCCAATGCCACCTGCCCGATGCTGCAGGCTGTTTCTAGCAGGTATAAAAGAGCTGAGGGCTTCACAGCCCTCTATCCTGCGTCCTCCACTTGTCTCTTACTGCATCACTCAGGTAAGTCCATGCTTTATGTGCCTCTTCTATTCCTCAGCAGTCACTTCATCAATTGGATGTATTGGTGTGGGTTCTGCCTTTGTTTTTGCAGTGTTGTATAGGCTTGGTTTTAATGTAGTGTTTCATAGCTACAGAAAGGATAGATATTGATTTTTTTAGGCATGGTGCTTTGAGCATTCCAATGCAATTGAGTCCTTTGGCTCTCTTTCTTTGTGCTTTGGATGATGTGGTTTTTCCTGTGTCCTCCGTGTCAGGGAAATCAAGTTGTTCACACCAGCTGTCCAAGTGAAAACTGTGCTTATGCTCTGACTGATTTACTCGGTGCAGAGCATTTCCTGGGGCAGAAGCTCCAAGTACAGGACGGCAACAGGGTATTTGCAATGTGATGATGTTCTGACCCCAGCTCTGCCTTCTCTCACAGCTTTGCCTTCAAATTGAAGGATGTCCTGCTCCAGCCTGTTTGCCCCTGTGTGCGGGGTGGCTGCCCCGGCCCCGCTGGCTGACAGTGCCAACGAGCCCTGCATGCGGCAGTGCCCCGACTCCACCGTGGTGATCCAGCCCCCGGCCACGGTGCTCACCTTGCCCGGGCCCATCCTCAGCTCCTTCCCTCAGCACGCCGTGGTCGGCTCGGCGGGAGTCCCGGCTGTTGCAGGGGGCTTTGGCGGCACTTTTGGAGGCCGTGGTGCCTTTGGGGGCTATGGAGGCCTTGGGGGTTATGGTGGCCTTTTGGGCTATGGAGGCCTTGGGGGTTATGGAGGCCTTGGCGGCTATGGGGGCTATGGAGCCTTTGGGAGCTGTGGATACGGAGGTTGGGCTCTAAGCCACAGGTACCTCAGTGGCAACTGCGGGCCCTGCTAAACTCCAAAGGCCCATGGAATGCAGTGCTGCATCTGCCTTGAGCCTTTACAAACAGCTGCCCTTGATTTCTACCACCAGATGCAGAACAAATCTTTCAGTCCCTCTTTCAGCTGTGTCAAAGCAGCTACTTTAATCTACTGCTCCTTGCTTTTTTGCAGAGAATAACCTTGCAGATATGTATTTGGGGGCTTCAGGATATTAACATTGCCTTTTTAAAGCTCCCCTCTATCTGCAATACAGTAGAGCAGTGCTCATCCTCGGGTGAGTGTCTCCCCTCTCTGCCCAGATCTGAGGTTCCTGAATGGTGTTAAGAAGGGGAAATCTTTGAGGTGAAGTCCTGTGTTGTAACTTGCTGCAGCTTTAGTATTTCTGTGATTCCATTTCATTGTTTCTGTGTTTTTTCTTTTCTCTTGTTTTCTTTTTTTTTTTTTTTCTTTCAATTTCTACTGCATTTTCCATTCATATTAAAGAATCTGTATTGCATCAATAAAATTTCTTGTCTGAATTTTGTCTTCACTTTGATGCGAGATATCTTTATACATTGTTGATGATGTGAAATACCAGATGGCAAGTGGGTTTGGTTATATTTTTGTGGAAGCACTGTTTTTCTCTTAGAAAACATTTTGAAATAAAATGTGGGAAAGTTTAAAGGCAAAATTCAGATTTATGCTTTTAATGATTAATAGAGTAATGGAAACTAAACTAGTTAAGCGTTTCTTTCTTGTTGATCCTGTGGGAAAATTATGCACATTTTCACATTAAAAACAATTTAGTATAGAGGAAATTGATACACTTTTCCTTTCCTCTCGATGGAAAGACAAAAGAAAATTTTTATTGGGACACAAAGCAATGTTTTTTCAGCTCATTGGAAACTTCTGCTTATCGTTGCCACCCACCAGTTGTGATGCACCATGTTTTCACCCTGCAGCATGTCTACTGCCTTTGCTTTCCTCTGCAGGTATCTCTGGAGCTTTCTTTCAGTCTTATGGCCTCAGGGAAGCTCCATGCTATGTGTTGGAAGGCTATGCCTAGGCCCTGGGTTTCTCCACCTGGAGAGCTGCATCCAGCAAGGCATGCCTTGCTTGGGGCTTGGGTCCAAGTGTTGGAAAGTTGCTCTGTCCTGAGATGGACATGGGAAATTTGGCACAGATCATTACCTGAGAAGTGGCAACTGTCAGGGACTCAGGTTGGTCCTGGGGGCTGTCAAATATTAAGCTCATATCTAATGAGATCATGTAGAAAAGTGTGTGTGTGATTTTGTGATACTTGTGCACAAAGAGGAAACATGAAATACCTATGACAACGAATAAATATACTATAAATTCAATTGAGAAGTGAAAGAAAAAAGCAGCAATTATGTTGTAATGAAAACCAAAAGTCATAGTTTGGTATAGAAAATTTATTTGGAAGGAGACAGCTTTTCTACAATTCTGGAACAAAATTGTACATAATATAAAGATTATCTTTCTGGGGGTTCACTGTAGTCTGGTTTATCACCAGGACCAAAGTGATGCAGCCTATATATATACATATATATTTTTTTTTCCTTCGGTGCAGTTGCTGTGTGCAATTTCTAGCATCCTAAGTCACCTCTCTAGACTCAGTGTCAATAACGTAACTGAAGTAAACAAAGCACAACGTAAGCAGATGACTAAACCAGAAAGCCAGAGGCTAACAAACCTAAGCTAAAGGCAAAAGGAGAAACTGCACATATGAGCTGCCTCTCACAGGTGCTGAGTGTTCACAGCTCTCCTTCAGCTGGAGCCAGGCGATGCCCAATGCTGAGCTCCTGCCTGGCCGCTCAGCCCTCCTGCATTGCCAGGGGCTTGAGCTACCTGAAGCCGCTCCACATCCCAGCTCAGTATGTCCACCGTTTTCCAGAGCGGTACAAGTTGCATGGATGTGTCCATTGGGAAGAATATGTGTAGGAGTATTTAGGAGCGCACCGAGGCTCTGGGCGAGCAATAACCTGCGGGGTGAGTTTCTCCACTGCAGCCTCCAGCCTCCCCTGGGCCTCTGCTGGCAGGGGGGCTGCAGCAGGGGGCTCCGCCAGGGCCACCTCGGAGGGCTCTGAGGCTCCCACCACTGTTTGCTGGGGGTAGGTGGTGAGGATGGGCCCTGGGAAGGTGACGACGACGGGTGGTGGGTAGATGATCACCCGGGAGTCGCCGCAGGCAACCACGCAGGGCTCGTTGCTGCTGGCAGCCAGGGGCTGAGGACACTTCGCCTCGCAGGGGTTGCTGCATGCCAGCTGCTCGGAAGCCATTGCCTGGCTGCGGAGGAGGGTCCTGCAATTTCATTGTGAAGTTAGAAGGGAGGAAAATAGGGGAAAAAAACCCCAAATATACCCCGTGTGCTTGGCTGCTGATACTTCTGTGCTTGACTCCAAGAGATCTTAAGAGAGATAATTTGAATAAAGAAAACAGCATAGCTTCTCTCCCCAGCTCAACAACATTTTACTTAGCCTGCATCTATTTATCTTTTCTAATTTGCTGCTTTAATCGTGCTCCCTCCTCATCCTCTAGGAGCAAAAATCTGGCCCTTTTCCTGTGTGCCAATTCCAAACCACACATGTGCTCTAAAAGCTCCCCGTCTCTTGCAGTATTTCCTGGAGACGGGTTGGGTCTTGTTCCAGCAGCCTCCCTCCTCCTCCCACAGGCAGCCTCTCAGGGCAGTGCCTACATTCTTTGTTTTACAGAGAGGGGTGCAAAGGGCGGGGAGAGCCAGGTTTTCAATAGAAAACCTGAGTACCGAGTGATCTGTTTAGCAGCCTGCTTAACGTCTTCTATTTTCCATGCAAATTTCTGGTATTACCGAGCATTGTTCCATTAAAGCACAGAAGAAATAAAGGCTAAGAATAAAAGGGGGATTAAAAATACCATTTTAATAAGTAAAACACCACACTTACAATATTTAAATTGTGGATGAATGGTTTTGCCAACCCGAATGCAAAACTTGCAGCTCTAGATTGGGGCTTGGGTACAGACAAATTTAATAATGGTTATTTCTTTCTTCACATTAAATCTCTACATACAAGCTAGTTCTCCGTGGTATAGCATCACACTAATTTTTAAACTTGTAAATCAAAGACATGGTACAGTGAAGAATAAGGAAAAAGTATTAATTTGTTCTCAGTTAAGCCCTGTGTGTTGCAGTGTATTAAATTACTGTCCTTAAACGTTTGAAAATGAGGACTAGGGGATATGGCAGCTTTAAAGCACTCCTCACAGTAAGTAAATGCAGAATGCTTCTAAAGGTAGAGGGAGGATAATTTGGAGCTAATCTATAAAATCAGTAAGTCTTATGTATGGAGAAGTGATATACAGGTTCTTAAATTATGTAGCCAAAAACACTTTATAATAAACAATTAAACCACAAAGCATAAAATGAAAGTATCTTAAAAGCTACTTTCCCTGACTTCAGGAGCTCAGTGCTACCTTGTACAAGATGCTAGCACAGGGAATAGGCAGGGCAATGAGCTCCCATCTATTTACTTGTCTCAGCTGTATTCTCAAAAGTAATTTCAAATATACTCAAAAGGATTCTCAAATACATCATTCTTCAGGGAGAGGGGAAGCATGTCTGCTATTTTTCCCCAAATACCTTTAGGTTAGAATTTAGCTTTGACCCAAAAAAATGCTTACCTCCATCTTTGTAAGAGCACATTAAAATGCTAGCAAAGTCACATTTTATTAGTTAGAAATGAAAGCTTATTTTCCACAGTTACATTATGTAATAGTATCGAACCATCACCAGGTGTAATTTGTTGGGACTCCAAATAAATTAGCTAAGATTAGCTAAAACAGATTAAGAATAAAAGCAATGCTGCATCTCTGTAGTTACACCGAACTACCTTCAAACAATGAGGTTTTACTTCAACAGTTGTCTAGAAAATTCCCCCACTTAACAACTGACAAATTTCTTATGCATGGCATATATGTAAAAACAGAGCTAAAATCTATTCTTAGTACTTTTCTGAGAAATCTTCTAAATGGAGAGTAAAATTTCCCAATTCTCTCATAAAATTAGTAGCCCAAAGGAGTCTTGAAAAACTCTTCCTTTTATTTTACAGCCTTTATCCAGCAGACAAAAAAACATCTGTAGAAAGATGCTTACTAATGTCTCTGATAGAGGATTTAGTCCCAAGTTTAACAAAACTTACGCTAAAATAACATTAAACTCAAGATTTTTATAGTTGTCAAATCAGACTTACTCAGTGTACCGCAGAGAACAAGTCAAGAGAAGTAGTGAGAAGAACCTTGCACGGAAAGTGTATTTATATCCTTTCTCAGATTGCCTGGAGGATCTGAGACGCCCTTTGTGTAAAGGGCCTTAATTACTTATGAAGCAAACTTTGTTGCATGTATTACTCCTGTACTTGCTGTAATTGTTTTGCTCACTGTTTATGATTATCTAAAGCTAAGTTAGGTAATAATTCAAAATGCAGACTGTAGCCTGCAAGTTCCTTTCATCTTGAAATTTCCTTGTTTTACTCTACTGATTTCATTAGGAATTAAAAATACATGAATGAATAGGCTTCTAGTGACTTACCTTTGCTAAAAACAGGATTGCACCGGGAGTTTTAGAAATGTCAGTGACAAATTGTGTCAACACATGCAAGATTTATTTTCCATATTGGAAATACAGGTAACATCTCCAAACATTCTCCATGCCTAGATAAATCTCTAGAAGCACAGGGCTTCTTCCTCATCTGATATAATGTTAGTGAGGCTGATGGATGTGTTCTTACCCAAGCCAGAGGAGTTATCTGGTGCAAAAACTTTAAACAGCAGAACTATCACAAAACTATCTATTAAATAAAAATGAAGTCATCTCCAATTATGAAGTCTAAAATGAGGAGTTGATTAAATAAATGTTTTACACTTTTCATTCTGTATGAGGTCAGAGCAGTCTAAATCCACTAGGATATTATTACTATTAACATAAAATAACTTCCAAGTTTGGCATACTAACATGTTTGTGAAGTACTTTGAAATCTTGTTTCCCCATGTCTCCAGAATATTCCTGATAAGCTCTACAGCCTGGGGGATGTTTAGGGTGTCTTCATTAAAAAGAATTAAACCCACTGTCATGGTGTTTATGACATGAAATTCTTTTTTAATGTTCTTGGTGTCTTTATGCACAAAGCTTCCCTCCAGAGGGAAGAGAGAGTGCAGTGGACTGATTTCTCAGAAAATGGGTTTCCCACCCACGCCTGTCACTGAGGTCCTCCCCCGCCCTGGAGACTGCCTCCACCAGAGGGAGCCTCCATGTGTTTGGGAGCCTCCATGTATTCAGGAGCCTCCCCTCGTGCACTGCTCCTCTGTGCACACGAGGGCAGAGTTCAGGTATTGGGAATACTGGGGCAGTCTTTGAGCTGTGGATATAGGCCACAGCAGAGGTGGCCTCAGGTTTTCATGGTTTGGTTCTTGCGAGGTGGTGTCAATACGGAGTATGCATCAAAGGAACTCACAATTCAACTGCAAATAGTGTTTTTTTCTTTTTCTTTTTTTTTTTCTTTTTTTTTTCTTTTTTTTTTCCTTTTCCTTCTCCTTTCCTGTTCTCAAGGTTTCCTGGTTCTAAGTTATGCATAATTTGTAGCTAGAAGACTGCTGCCCCCCCCCCCCGCCCCCCCCCCCCCCCGTATTGCTATTTCAAAACATGACTTTTAAAGCACATATAACAAGAGTGAAATTCATCCCAATAAAAGTATTCTAGCTAAGCATACTGGATTTTTGCTTCATCTCCACAGCATTTGGGAGATACCCATGAGTACAGGAAATAAGTAGGAACTGAATTCTGGCTGTCATATTAAGATGTAGTCCCTTTGCCCCACAGGAAAATGAACTCTTCAGAATTCCCTCATAATTTAGCAATACTCTACAGATTTATTTTTATTTTTTTTTCCCTTCTGGTTTTCATGTTGTACTCTGGAGTGACTCATAAAGGCAACAAAAGGTAAAGAGGAAAGAAGACTGCATACACCACAATATACAATGTTAATATTGTGAGCATCTATTAATTTTAAAATTATTTTAGAAAATTACATCCTTGTGTAAGGCAGGGCCATCATTAATAATAGCTCTTGCCTAGCTAAGATATGATCTATGTGGTCAAACCTGTTCTGTTCAACTTCAGAGCACAGAAGTCTTCTTTGTAAAGCTGAGTCAGGGGCACTTGCTAATGAAGAAATAATCAAAGGAAAATGCTTGTGGATGGATGCTCTGCTGATGTAGATCTGCAACATTCATTCTGGGTACTTCAAAGAAGCTCTACATGCTTACATCATCTGTAAACACATTGTATCAGCAAAAATTCTGCCCATTAGGCATGTAAGAATTAAAATATAAGTCCAGATCATTAGCAAATGTTAATCAATTATGTATTAATGTATAGATCCAACATTTCTTATGCTAGCCGAATCTCTGTCTTTCTGGTTTTATACAAACTACAAGTGAAAGTTGAATAATTCAAAATTTGAGGCAGGGCATCAGAGTCTAATTAGGATAATGCCAGAAATGACCTTGATATCTCTCCTTTAAGGTGATACTATTGCCCAACACTAGGCGTCACCTATGGCTATTATCATTATAGACCTATTTGCATAAGCCACATATTCATAAATGATTATGAAACATTTGCAGTCCTCAGCATTCTCATGGCGCTAACTACATAGGGTGTTTCCAGAAACACCTCATAAATCCCAATGTATGGCAGAAGGAGAACAATTGAATAAAGGTGCACAGATACTGGAAAAGTCCACCAGGATGCATATCAGGCTTCTCCAAGCATGTTTGTCAGTTCAGCAGAACAGGCACTTTTCTGAAGGTCTTTCAATAGCACTAGTGGATTAAAAAAGGGAAATTTTTCTTGTGTAATGGCCTTGTGACAAGTGGTTGCTTGCTGGCTCTCTGCTTTCCAGGCTTGTCAGGACCAGTGACGTGGGGTCCAGGGCTCCATGGATATTCCATGTCTTCACCAATTCATTACTTGTGTTTAACAGCCCAGGAAACAGGGTACAAGAAGCAAAGACTTCTACTTTTTCTTCCCTGCTATGTTGGATTAACCTAGGTTTTGAGCATTGAAAAACAACAAAGAAATGTAAACAAATTGAAGTCTGTGTGAGAAACTCAGAGGAAATAGGTGTTCAAGGAACACAGAAGGAAGCAGAGGGAGCAGGGCAGATGAGACACCTCCTTCACTACGTGCTGACCAGAACAGTGTTGAAATGTATTGTCATACAAGAAAGTCTAAGTGCTAATTTATTAGGAGCAGGAAAGCAAAAGAAATCATTTAAATGATGTAAAATGCGTTTGGAGTTTATGCAGGTTGTGTGTTGTCTCTGATCCTACCATGGATCTTATTTATTTTTCCTGCTAATGCTGTGTTTTGTTATTTGTTTTGTTTTGTTATTTTTATTTTTAACATTTAGATAGAAACGTGAACCCTGCAGACAGGTTTAGAAGACACCGAGTCAACCCTGGTTTATTTAGCCTCCACAGCTCCCTCTAGTTGCCCTGTGTGTCATTACATAACCTGCCTCAGTTTCCCTTTGTTTTGAGTTTTCTTTATTTTTCTCATCTGCTTCCCAAACACTGGCCCCCAGCCCCTCATTGCACAGTGTCAGGCAGCAGCACAGATGGTACCTGGCAGAAAAGCAGCAAGCTGCTTTCCTTCTGCCACAGGTAAGGTGCACAGCCCTAGTCTTAAGTGACTTGTTGCCTTCAACACGACTATAAATATGGATGCTGAAGATGCTGTTTGGTTTCTTAGAATTAAAGAGCAGACCAGATTAAATTGTAACGGTGTACATCCAAATTTCACTACGTGAAATGTCATAATCAAGCTGAAGCCTGCCTGGTGTTGACTATGAAATAGCAATGTAAGGGATGGTCCCTGAATGGGACCATATCTGGGATCATCAGACTGATCTGTCGAAAGGTTTAGAAGGAGCTACTGTTGCTATGTATTTGTCACTATAGATGAGCAGATGCACAAAAGTAAAAGGCTGAACTGCCATTCTAGGTGAGCACAAGTTATAGAGAAAATGGAGCCAGACCCTTTATGGAGACAGATTGCAGGTATATGAGGAGCAATATGTGTAAACAATGAGAGGTGTTCTGATAGGAGGAAAAAAATTCCTGAGAAAGAACAAGAGTTTGGATCAGAGACCTAAGAAAAATCTTACATTAACCAATAATTAGATCTGAGTCTGGTGCAATTTGGCTCTATCAAACTCTAACATCCCTCTGCTATTCTGAATGATGTTATATGAAATAATTGTACATATCTGAAACTTCACTTTAAAGCAGTTATTTCTCAATGAAAATTGAATGAAGAACATGCAGAATGGGTTTTGGCATATAGGAAGAGGGGGGGGGGTGTCAATCTTGTGGTAGTAGAGTTTACTGAAACACTGATTATTTCTAATAATGCAGTGTGGTGCATATAGAAGATTTTGTAGAGCCTTCACAAAATTCTTTGAAAGTATTTGCTCTCAGCATTCCGCAGGATATATTTAACAAGCGAGTTTCCCCTCAGGGAGATCCCACATATTCACCTCAAAATTTAAGGACAATTTATGGTATGGAAACCTGAAGTTATTTAATCAGGATCAAACCACAGGAATGTAAACAAATTATACAGGAGAATGAAGAAAGTATTTTTAGCAATCTGTGGGTGTAGCAGCTTAATTCATTGCGAGTCATCCTATGTCCTCCCTGGCAGACCTCAGAGTTGGGATGGTTACAGGGTGAGAAATGCTGTCTGGCACACAGACCTCTGCTGCCACATCACAGCCTGGGGGTCTGGCCCTTAGTGGCAGTAAAAATAGTTAGAGCTCAGGGGCTGGAAGTGAGGATTACTTTGTCAGTAAAGTGCCACAAATGAAGTTTGTACATGTAATTTAAAGTGCTCTTTTTTACTTGATATTTTTGTGCAGAGCCTGATAAGGTAGGGTTCAATTTGTTTTGTTCCCGTGGTTGGTGCAGAAAAAGTAAAAACAAGTATGAGATGAGAATTTTGAACTTGTTTCTTCTAAAACAGCCATAGATAGGTGTTATTACTGAACAGTTCCTTTAGAGGGCAGACCAGAAATTAGGGATAAAGAATGTAGAAGTAGCAATTTAGGGAATAAAGAGAAGACAAGAATACGAATAGTATGAGTCCTGCGTGCACATAGAAGACCTCTGAAATGGAAGAGGGGTAGAAGAGAATGTTAGGGAGAATCAGGAACATAACCTACCTCATGGGAAAGTTTGAAGTGATGAACTTTTGCATACTCAGGGTTTATTATTGAATGCATCTGATCCAGATAAATAGCTACTTCTTAGTAAAGATCGGATCCCAGGGCATCAAAGTTGAGTTAAGTGATATTAACTTTATAATAGGCACTTTGCCTATGTAAATCAATACAAAGCACTTTGGAATTATTTTGAAACTCTTTCCCTGAGGGCATTTTGGAGATTTCCCAGTGAATGATTTTCTCTGAGACCCTCAGAGAAGCACCTCCCAAACTGCAGGGAGCAGTTGGGAGTATAAATCTGATTAAGCCAAAGCCCAGGTAGTACAGAAACAGTATGCAGCAATAGAAGCAGGCTTCTAGTACACAACCTGGACCCCAGCAGTCCTTCCCCTTCCTAGAGCGCATAGTTCCATGGAGCTTCCCAGTGCTGACATCAGTGCTGTGCACACCTGCCCTCCTTTTTAGGATGGCTGTTTTTTGAGTGTTGGGACCACGTAGCAACTGACTGCATCAGCAGCAAAGTTACACCTATATGCCAGGTCACTTATGGGTCTGTGACCAACACAAGCCTTGCACAGATCCTTGGGAAAGGAATAGCAAGGAACATATACACTCTCCCCTTGTTGTGGGGTTTGGCCTGAAGGATCCGGGATCCTCCATCACCAATGCTAGGACAAGTGTCACAGCTAAATCTGTAGGACGTGTGGTGGTAGCAGGTTTGCAGGTGAGAAGTAGCTACTAGTGCCTGACTAGCTGATCTGCTATTACATAAACCACTATGTGAGATATGTTCATGGGGCTGGACTATTGCAGGGAGCAGATATTCAAAATACATGAATATTTTGTATTCATGCCCAATGTAAGCTGAGTATAACACATACTGGGTTGCTAAAGGGGAGAGAGAGGGAGATGCCTGGATTCCACTTTCTTGGTGTTTGTCCCATGCACTTCAAAAAGCCTTAGGGTATGCAAGAGGTGGTTTGTTTAAAATGGAGGGGAAAATAAAATAAAAAAAAAAAAGAAAAAAAAAAGCTTGTTTTCATGAAAAGCTGTAAAATAATGATCTCACCTGCAAAATACTTCTTGAAATCCTCACACATTTCTAAAGTGTGGATGTTACTCAACATCTGGATGTCTAAATCTGAAGGCATACACTTAGTTTTGTAATACTGCATGTGTACAAACATAATTAATGTTTATGAAATAACCTGGAAACTTCAGAGATACGTGCTATTACTGCAAGGATCACATAGAATCCATCAGAAGTGGGTCTAATTTATGGGAATAGAAGCTACGGCTTTAATTTGCAGACTCCAAAAGTTCGAGTAGATTAGTATGGAGAGGATGTCCTGGGGGATGGGGAGGGCTGTTGGAAATAGTCCTCTGGGAATTACAATGAGGGAAGAAGGTTTCCACTTGAAAAATCTTGTGAGGCATCAGCATTTGTCTCTGACTTCAGGGTACAAATTTTTATGTAATTTTTCATGGATTTACTCCTACAGGCCTAGCCTCAAATCCACCCCCTTCTACTTGTCTTTTTTTCCAAACATTTTGGAAACACAGGATAATGGGGTAGGGGAGAAGTAGATGATCCTTCCTAGTCACAGAATATAGACAATTTAAAAGCAGAATCACTCCCCTGCTTGGCTTCTTCAGCACATTAATACTTAGCCTAATAGCACATGAGTTCTAGCTGTTGTTGTCTGTTGGCCAATTGATGTTTGCTTTGCATTTTTAAGTTGCATGTATCCAGGTTGCAGGTGATTTTTGCACAAGTTGTCCCAACAGAGTGACCCAGAGACTGCCACAGTGCCCTGCTGTTGCGAGTGCTCAGCTGACGATTTTACGCAGTTTTGGGAGAATAGACTTGCTAGTTTGCTAGGAAACTCATGGTGGCACTCAAGACAATCTGAAAATCTGCATGTGTTGTGCATCTCTGAGCTCCTAACAACTGGGGAAGGAGTGAGGAGGGTACTTCATGGTGCTCTATGCTGCTGTAGCCAGGTGGATTCCTGTGAACCACTGTGCTGCTGTGCAGGGCATGGCCCCCTCTGAATACAACAGCATTTTTCTTCCACTCAAAAATGCAGTTGGGATGGATGCTTTAAAAAATGCAAAAGTTTCTAAACATCAGGTAGTGATTTAGTTAATGCTGGTGTGGGTGGTGCACCTCAGGCAGGTGACAGCACAGCTTGAGGTGGGACTCATAAGGGTTCAAAAATAGAGTGTAGGGGAAAAAAAGGAAAAACAAAAAGTGCATGCTGCATGATAATGTTTAATGCGAATGAAAAGCTGAATATACATGCACAAAATTAGATGGATAGGATATAATCAGAAGAGTTCCAGGACTTCATGAGGGTCTACAGTGAATCTCCAGTTCCATGGTTCTGCATAGGTTGTTGTTTTTTTGCTCACAAATATTTCACAATGAAATCTGCTGTTACAAGTGCTTGAACGTTTTTTTTTTTTTTTTTTTTTTTTTTTTTTTTGCCCTGGTTTGCATTAAATGAGATATAGGCAGAAAAATAAGCTGGTAAGCCAGTACATCATGGGTCTTAAGCAGAAATAAAGTATAAGGAAGACTTACTAATGCCTAAGAGCTAACTTTTTTTTTTTTTTTTTTTTTTTTTGGGGGGGGGGGGGGGGGGTGGTAAATGCTGGTTCAGCAAAGTATACACATGAATGTCAATTTTGATTAAAAAAAATCTTTTGGGAACCCAAGATTTTCAGTCGTATAATTTTAAGAAATTGTGTTTTCAAGATGAATTGATAATAAAAAGTCAATGTTGGCATAAAATCTTTAATTTATTGAGAGATACAGTTTTGTCAAACCAAAAATATTTTTTTGAAAATCTTGTTTCTTGGAGAATTCTTTTTCATTTCATCCTAATTTTGGATAAGATCAATGGTGAAATTCCAATTTCTTGTAGTTTGGAAATTCTAGTCCTCATGCAGGTCTAGTGCCAGGAAGCCATGCTTTTATTGACTCCACTGGGAACTGTGGGAGCTCAGCACTTCTACAACCCATTATCCATAAACTTAGTCATGATCTGTCTTTTCAGTTCTCGTTTTTACTTAATCCAGCATGGATATCCATGGATTTAGGCTGGCCTGCAAGTTCTATAACAAAATGGCTTGGAGAAGTGAGGAGACAAAGTATTACAGTTTCCTGTATCAAAAAATGGTAATCCTGAGTTACATGCTGTCCCAGAACCACACATGCCCCTGAACCCAAGAGATCCCCTGGAACCAAGTAAATTCCCGATATCGAACAGTGCAGTAGATCCCACTATGGTTTGCTGAGGGAAAGTGGTGAGAGTTGGGCCTGGATAGATCACAGAATATGGTGGTGAGTCAGGTTCCACTATGTCCACTATCGTGTCGGGGTATTTTATGACACAGGTCTCATTGGAGGTGAGGGCAAATGGCTCAGGGCATACCACCCCCGGCGGCAGGCAACACTCGTCGTAGGGAGACATGTGATGGATCCAGACCTGAAACACAGCAAGAGGGGAGGAGAGAAAAGGCAGTTGTCAGTCCAGCAAGAAGATAACATATTGGATGTCAAGATTTTTGGAAGACAGGGTTGTGTGCTAGATATAGCAATTGGGAGTATTCCAAGTCGCAAGTATTTTAGGTGACTGGATGTCCAGTATCCTCTTTTTGCAATCGTTTGTCTCCCTCCCACTGCCTGTTCAAACCTTCCTGAGAGCTGTAACCAAAGCCCAACTCTGTGTTAAAACTCCAGTTTTAATCCCCAGCACTGGCAAAATCAAAATACAGGGATGAAGCAAGTTACCTCACCTCACCTGGTTAAAAGTGGAACAGTAAGAAATGGGATGGAGATCCACCCATCTTTTATTAGTCTCATTAGTTATCCTCCAGATTACAGATTCTTTTATTTGAAATCACACAGCTCTTTAAAACTGCTCCTGATATCAAGGTCAGGTTTTCTTGGGCATTGTTTAATTATAGATTAACAAGCAGTCCTTGCCCTGAATTGTGCCCACACTAATTAGGTGCGGCAAACACAGTGAGGGAGAAGTGATAATTTTCTTCACTTGATCAGTGTGGAACTGATGTGGAAGAGATTAAGGGTTGGCAGAAAGGGTGGGCCTAAACTGATTTCCCAAATGAATCCCAACATTTACTCCATGAGTCTACAGGAAAAAGAAAATTCAGGGGAGATTTCTTGTCTCCATCTAAATGTCTTGTTTTAGCCACGCGTCTGTGTTGTCCTCTCCCAACCTCAGGGCTGCATCTTCAGCTTTTGCCAATTGACCCCATGCCTTTGACTTGAAGGTAAGACAAAGGCAACAACAGGCTATTTTGTCAGCTGAAGTGCTGGATCTGGAATGGCTCGTTTTCCTCTGACCGGGTAAGAATCACTACCACAGATCAGTCTAAGGGCAGGGATCCCCAAGTGGTGTGAAGGAGACCAACAACTTGTGGAAGCTCACCCTAGAACCCATGAAGAGAGGTGAAGGAGAATTTGTATGATCCTTCTAGATTAGTAATTCAGCACTGCTTAAAATATATTTTAAACAAAACCAGCAGTAAAGTGACTCTTTAATAGGAAAAAAAAAATGAGCTCCAGTCACCGTAGGCTTTTAAAAATATTTAGGGCAGCTTCAGCTGTTAAAAGACACTACTTTCTGTGAAGACAGCTGAAGGTGAGAACATCAAAAAAAATATTTTTTTTTCCAATGTTAATTTGTTTAATGTGACATAGTCTTTATAGTATGAAAAGAATGCTTGCCAGTATGAAATTATTGAGACTTTCTAGAGTTCTGAGGGAATTTTATATACCATTCCTAGTCTAAATGAACAGTTGTCCTGAACACTAACATAGTTTGCAAATGCCAGCTTCCACCTCTGAAGTATAAAACTTCAATTGACTTAAAACTAAAGGTCAATAGAAAGTATATTTCTGGAAGAATACCCCCTTAATATTTCCTAAGTTTAACCTATCATTTGATAATATTTAGATAGCAATAAGTAATTGATTCAAAATTGACTTACCCGGATCACCAAGGAGAAGAGTTTAAGAAAAGTGATTAGAAGAGTTCTACGTAGCAAATGCTTTTATACACTTAGTCAAATTGCCTGAAGGATGTGACACCCTTTTTGCATGCAGTCTTAATTAGTTGCAAAACAAAGTTTGCTGCATGCATAACTTCATGCAAGTAATGAAACTGTTTTGCTCGCTGTTTGTGTTTGCTAGCTATTGGACATTCACGTAGTGTGCTAACATGCTACTACACCCTGCAGGCAGGATTCACTAACATTTCATGGGTCAAAAAGAACTAGATATACTTCATTAGCCACATTTCAGTTATATCATAAGTTGACCACACATTCATGTATTTTCTCTATCTCCCTGCTGCCCCCCATCAAATTCAATTTGTGAAAGAAAATTAAGGGAGCACCAGCAGTACCATTTGCTGTCAGGGAATAGGATTTTATTGTTTTTTTTCCCTAATTTGTGCTGGTGTGCAGCATGGAAAAGAAGAGTTTGCCCGTAAAATTCCTTACAGGGAGCTTAACCTGAAACTGTTATGACTCTAAGTGAATATTCACATTTAAGGAGAACTAAATACATCTGTAGTCATCTTCCGAGTAAGACTGCCTTTGAATAGGATTGGTTTCTAGGGAGAGACCTCTGTTATTTAACATCCACTTTACAAATAGTGCTCGCATAGGATTTGAGTGGAGCATGTAGATTTATTTCAGCTTTCTTTGTAGGGTTTGACCATGTTACAATTAAAGACAGGCAGGTGTCACCCACGTTTTTTTGCCACTGACTCAAAGTGAAGTCATAGAGCATCATGGTAGTATGTTTTTAGGGTGTTGTTTTTTTTTTTTTTTTTTTTTTTTTTTTTTTTTTTTTTTTTTGACTGGGTTGAAAAGGGCAATACTACAGAAAAGGGAAGATTGCAACAGGGAAGATTGTACTGTACTATGAAACTGGTGTTTCCATCCAGCCTTTGTTTTTTTCAGTGACAGTACCAAGGTGATGACTGGAAAGAACATACACAAAAAATAGCTCTATCCTGATTAGAAATTAATTTAACACATGAGAGACATAAGCTTAATATAAGACTACTGAAGAATCAGAGAAAATGAGGGCTGTCAGTTTGTCAAGATTTTTATGAGTGAGACAAAGATGTGGAATTAAAAATGTTTTTCTAGTTACTTTAAAGAGAAAATCAGTATAACAGAAGCATGTTAAATGAGGAGAAGGAAACCGGCATTCACTGGGAGCAGACTTCTGGAGAAGTTAGTGTAGATAGAAGAGTTTTTGATGTCAGTCACATGACACAGCAGCTCATAACTCAGAATGTTCTTAATTAAAATAGTTAAAATACATATAAGTTCTTAATTAAAATCTTTTAGCAATACTAAGGATATGGATCATTTACATGTTTGGAAACACACTTGGGTAGTACAATAGAACTTGCTGTGTTGCATTAGCATACCTGAAGCAAAGCATGATGTTTTATCTGCATAAATGACTGGGAATTAGACTGAAATCTTTTGTTCTGTTCACAAGTCTCTGTAAATGCTTTTGCCTTAGGACCCCTGTGAACATCCTCCCAAGCTACAGATAGCTTATGATATGAAGGAAAACTTTGGGTAAATAATCACAAACAAAAGAATCCTTCATCAAGTTTGTAAGGCAAGGGAGGCAGGCATGTCATCTTCCTAGCACCACACAATGGTTCCCTTTCACTTGGAATATAAATCTTGTGAAAGAGAAATAGTAGTTTTTGATAGCAGGGTCTTTGTTGTGGGGTTCCATAGCCTGACATCTACTTTAAAACAATGAAGTTTATTACAGGAATAAGAAGCTTTCTGGGACTGGAGTAACAAGAGAAGTGACCCAGTTGAGAGGACTCTAGGAAAGACCTCCCTGTCCAGATGAAAGGTAACATCACTGAACATCACTGCTTTATGAAGATATGTGAGGAGCCCTGACAGGTCCTCCTTTGAGAGAAGAGATGCACCAGCCGCGCTGGAGACAGTAAAGATCTAAAGCTGAAATACATTATTTCATTAGCACTTCACAGTCCTGAAGAAGGACTGAAGTCAAGGTTGGCGACCGGACGCTTCAAGTTTGCATAATGCAGTATATTTATTTGGAGACAATTTTCCCATTTTTGGTCCCCTTTTGCTTCTCTTCTTCATCCTTGTTAGGAAACTTTAAACTCCGACTGACTCCCTGCCAGATATATTGTGCTCTTGCATGTGCATCATCATGCCTTCAGTCTTTGCAGAGATTACCAGAGCATTTACCATGATTTGTCTAAAATATTTCAAAATCAAATGTCTGCTTGAAGCTACGGGGAAAAAAATTTGCCTATTCCTTCTGCATAACATATGTAAGATATAGCTTCTATTCACTGAAGGCAAATGTTTTATTGTACAGATTAAGAGCTAAATTTCTTGATCATCTTGTGTTGATCTTTATTGTATGAATAGGCATTTGTGGGGAATGCCACTGAGTGAAATGGGTGCTTCCCTTCTGCCAGAAGGTGGCAAGTTTGGAGTAAAAAGGTGGATTTGTGTTTAACCCTTAGAGCTGCCTTTATATTTATTTTTCCTCCCCAGCACAGTGTTGTTACCTCTTAGACAGGTTGTTTTTTAAGACCATGTTAAGAAATGGGAAACATAATTTTTCTGATTAAAAATAGGAAATAGGATTTCTGAGCACAGCAGGAAGAAGAGAGTAAAGGCAAATAAGAATGTCCTAAAATCTACCCATGTAATTAAACTGCCTGAGCACTCAGCTGAAGAGCTGCAGGTATGGTCACACACATATATGGAGAATCATATATATTTTGAATGAATCTACTAAATAAATTATTTTAACAAAATTCTGGTTCTTGCAAGTTGACCACAATATAAAATTCACACAATGTGCTTCTCATATGCCAAGTCAGGATAAACCTGAAAAACTTTTTTTTTTTTAAAAAAAAAAGACAGTTCTTAACGAACTATAACACACCACTGGTGCCATTCTTAGCAATGAAAGCTGTTGTATGCAGAAGATCCCTTAATTACTGGAAGTGCCCATTTATTTAGTTCTATAAGCAGAGAACAAGAATCCCTGTGATGGTCCAGACATGGAGCCCCCCGGTGAGAGACACTCATGTGGGTGCCATGCAGGAGCCCAAGAGCAGCAGTGGCTGTTCCTTCCCTGGGGCTGGGGTTCTGGTTATCCTTGGACCTTGCTTGAACCAGGGCAATGCCCTATGGAGGCTTTGCTGCAAGCGCTTCAGGCAAACTGGATACGGTCTTTAGTAAACAGTACAGGAAGATAACTGGAAGTATCCAGTAAACAAAAACACAAACACCTTAGCTGCCAACTATGCTCATCTTCTGTGGTTTCAGCACTTTGTGACATTAATCCAGGCTTAGCATAGCCACTACTCATTTTATGCATCTTCTGACTCCTTTCTAAATGCTGTCCCAGAGACTGGTCAATGCTTTGTGCTCATTGCATCCTCTTTTTCCAGTGCCTTGTCACATTATGTCGTGGGGCTCCTTGAGACTTTTACTTTCTTTGCAATTTTGGGCACTATATTGAATGCTACCTGACATCCCTCACAGCTTAATTTTTCATTGCCTTGAGCAAATTTTAATTCTAGTTATTATCTAGATTTAATAAAGTGAAGCACAGAGGCTAAATGAATCACCAGAGGTCACTTGGTGAGCAAATGGAACAGCCTGGAGTAAAACAGGCTTTCTTCCTTGGCATTTATCGTATTTATAATTTGAATTCCAGCAACTGTTTGAAGTCTTCACTAAGATTGTGTTGTATCAGGCAAACAAAGAACAAGTCCATGCACTGAACAGCAAGTATTGGAACTGATTAGACCTGGGAAACAAAAGAGAAGGGATTATTATCTCTTACAAATGCAACTTTAATGCACAGGGATTAAGGGAGGGGCCGTCAGTTGAGAAAAGCACAGTGAGCAATTTTTGACATGTCCTGAAATGACACAGGAAATCTGTGGCAGTCAGGAAGTAAACACAGACCTGAGTTTTAATAAATGATTGAACTCCAAGAGTACCCATTATAGTCATATTTTCCCAGTGCTGTTTCTACAATAAAACTGAGGATTTGTTGCAAAAGCTCAGTCCCTAAGATGTCAGAAGTGTGTGTGACCGTGACTAGGCCAGTGTTTTGGGTAACGGAGTGTCCTTCTCTCTGGGGTAACTACTTCTAGAGAAAAGAGACCTGAATTTGAATCTGAGGGAATAAGCATCCAAAGGGATTATAAATCCTAGCTTTGCGGAGACATTCTTGGTCTGGACAAAACGTAACTTTTCAAGAAGGCTGCAGACTCAAAACTGCTTCTTTTTCCTTTGCTTGGAAAAAATAGTGAGCACTGCTTTTTTTCATAAAACAGAAAAAAAATTCCAAGTTTTTCAAAGCTAAAGTATTGTTACCATCCGTGTAACAGTAGTTAAAATCTGTGGCTTCCTTTTTGTTTTTTGAAACCTAAGTTGTCATTTAACAAATCTGCAATTATCAATGCATGCAAATTAATGCCTATGGAATAAAATGATCTTTATTAAAAAGAAATCCCCTTAAAGAAAAATATACATTCAAAATCATCCTTTAATAGTTGGTTACCAGGGAACAATTTCTTTAAGGTGGATTTATATGCTTTTCTGAGCAGAATAGCTAAAGAGAAACAAATCAAGGAAACAAGTAAAGGAAACAATAAGTTGAAAATAAGTTGGGAAATAGGAAGCCTCTGTTTTGGGGACTTTCTTAAATTAACTGAAGGATTACAATTTTTATTTTATTTTATTTTATTTTATTTTATTTTATTTTATTTTATTTTATTTTATTTTAATTTTATTTTATTTATATATATATATTTTTTTTGTGCGTGTGAGTTATTTACCTACCCAGAATTTTATTTCTACAAGTAAGCTCTTCATGCACATTTTCTGACCTTCATATTCTGCCTTTAGGTTTCTTTCATTTGAAATTCAGAAGAACCTAGAATATCACTTGAATCATTCTCCTAACTCTGAAAACAGCCTCTGGAATTGAAAGGTGTTTATTTTGTCACTCATTTTTCAATCTGAGTCTATGAATGTTTCAGATTTTTCTGAGACTCTCCCTGCAAATGCAAACAAAACTAAACTATATGTGCAGATCATGTACTCTTACACAATTCTTATTCTTTCTTGTTTGCACATACATACAAGAGGGCAAGCAAGGAGGTGCTCATTTGTGTAATTTCTGAGAAAATAATTCTGTATGAGAAGGTTCAGGTTTTCTTTGTAACACTTTTTTTTTTTTGTTTTGTTTTGTTTTGTTTTGTTTTGTTTTGGTTGCGTATTTTGAGAAACCTGACAGCAGTGCAAAGCTACTTTTCAAATGAAAATCAAACAAAAATGCATATGTTGCAAACACCTTAATACAGAACTAGAGAATGTATATTAATAACCTTGACACATTTCAGGGTGACTTTGTAACTCTTTTAAAACACTGCAATCATTCTGGATACTTAAAATATGATAATAAGTGTTTTGCATGTATAAATCATTAATGAGGATTTGCAGAGTGCTTTGAAATCCTTTAATATGAAACTTCCGCAGGCTGTTTCCAATGACTGTCATTGCTTTGGGACCTTTACAAAGACATCTACTGTATAGGAATGCTTTAGAAGATGAGGACCACAGATTGAAAGATTATTAACAAAGAAAAAAAAAAAAAGGAAAATATTAGCAAGTAAGAAAATTAAATAGTTTTTAGAGAAAAGTGGTGGAGCATAAACACTTTCTATGCTGAAATCTTCTCATATTTCACGAGATAAGATGGTACCTCAGATATATTACTTTCAACATCTTGTCCAGAGAGATTTACTCATATAGTTCAGGAGTTTATACATTCAAGTTGCTGAGAGAGTTTTTCACACACAACTATAAATGTAATTCAAGTATTATGAGAGAGTCCTCTTTACTGCTTATCAACATTGTCCAAAGAGCTGATTGCTAAGACCACATGCAACCACATTATACCACTCATCTGAGGGTAGGAGCCAGCTCTCTTAGAGTATAAGATTATAAAATTAGGGAGCATAGAATATATAAAAATTTCTTCTCCTTGTACATCAGTTCCTGTGCACTCATTCCCCTGAGCATACAGATTCCCTGAACATGGCCAGTGACAGAGGGCACTAAAGTAATAACCACTGCCTTCAATATTGCTTCGTATGGAGCCTGGTGGTTCCCTGTAATCCTTTCTCTGAGATCCTCAGGAGTCTGACTTTGAAGGTGGGTAAAAGTTGTGAGAGACATCCAGGGAGAAAGAAGGGGAAAGAAGTCGACCAAATGCCTCCTGCTTTACAGCGAAAGCTAATGTTCACTCCAATTGAAAAATGATCAGAGGTTTTGGTTGCCAAAGCCACAATGCCTCAAATGAGAAAGAGTTTTAGAAATGATTTGACTTGAAAGCCAAGACATATCTGAGCAGCTCCAAATTTAAATCCAGAAGTAACTAGTCACCGTGATGATCTGTTTATCTTTCCAAGCAGTGGGCTCCAACTCCCAGCCCATCTGTCTGTTGTCCTTAAGAGTACCACAGCTAAATTATGATTTGAAGGGAGAGATGAATGGAGAACAAGAGTATTGGACTGATGACAGGCAGCCTGCTAAATACACTAGTAATTGTACCATTGATAAGCGACCAGTCCTTCAAATACGTTTATAAAAAGAGAAAATCTGTCAGTGATATGACTTTTATCCTGAGACAATATGATTAACATTATTATTTCTAACCTTGGTGGTAAAAATCATTGCAATGACAGAAATCTATGGAATGGTGTTTATTTGCATCTACGGGGGTCACCCAAGATTCTTTAAGGTGGGAGTGGGATCTAATGAGAATGCAGTGTAGGAAAAAAATTGCATTATGAGGCAAGAAATCATGACCTGATTAAGACCTGATTGGTGGTATGACATGCGTGACTTTGATCTGTTTATCATAAAGGGATTCTATTACTCAATTCATGGGTGTCTGAAGCCTGTACCACACTTTAAGTATAATAACACAGCACTTTGCATGTATAAATCATTAATGAATACTTGTGATATGACATTTGATCCAAGGAGGCCACAGAGCTTCCTGATAAGAGTTACTGCCCCAGGGATCCTTCTAACACACCTTATAATTTAGAAGGGATTTACAGATTTATTTTTTTTTTTACCATTCTATTAGAGAAGGAAACAAGTAGCAGGTAAACAACTCCAGATAGGAAATCTGTCTGTGGGGAAGGGCAGATCTCAAGGTATGTGAGGCACTTTCCCTGATGAGCTTGTTCTGTGGGCTGTCAGCTACACCTTCTGACACAACAACCCAAGAATGAATTATGCAGGAGAGGAAAAAACTTTGTCATCCTTTGTGGCTGCAACTTTTCACCCTCATACTGACTGACAGACCCTTTAATCAGGATCAGTGCCCAAACAAGCATCCTGGGGGGCAACCAAAGCTTGTGTTCAGAATGATGCTATCCATCAGAAAGGGCGAGGAAGGCCAGAAAGATCTTTTTCTTAAAACAAAAACAAAAACAAACAAACAAACAAAAAAACACTGAAGTACCATTTTCTGTCTAGACAACACACTGATGTAGAAGCAATTACAATGTAGCAGCCTCTTCAGTCTCATGGCAAGTCTCAAATCCTTCCTTCTCTCACCTGAAGAAGTCTACTTGCCCTGGGATCACTGGGTGTAAATTTTTACTATGAATCTGGAGCAGACATATGGCGCTAGCTATGCAGGTAAATGCTTTAATTAGTATTCTCTTAGTAGAACTGAGGAAATAATTTTTCACCGAGATGGACAAGCTGGTGAAAGACAAACAGAGAGAAGCAATAAGTCACAGAATTTGTATAAAATGCAAATTATGCAGTAACGACAGGAACAGACACAGAAGTTGTGGCAGCAGGCTAATGCTCAGGAAAGTGGGTGGTTTGTGTTGGTGGTTTAAAAAAAAAACAACATACCGTATTCCAGCTTTATTTTGTTGCCTGGTGCTGCTGCACTACATAGTCATAAGAATTTAGAGTAGATGAAGATCTGCTCCAGAATTTTTATAAAAGGTTACTATTATGACACACAAAACTACTTTTTAATGAAAAATGTAATAACTCTGGTTTGAAGCTATTAAATGCTGTCTGCTTATGGAGTAACCATGACTCTCAAATTTAAAGTGATGTTATTATCCAAGTGACATATCTGTTTAAATTTTGTCATATACTTGGAATATTTACATACTATATGTACTTTGTATGTCTCAACCATTAATGAATATTTGAGACTAGCTTTGAAGTTCTAATTTTAAAGAAGCCAAAGAAGAAGCTTCAATATTGTTATACAGCCCTAGGGATCTGTAGACAGACACACCTCACTGGCTTCTAAACGTATAATAGAGGTAAATGAAAGATCAAGATGGTGATATTGCTAGGTAGAAAATTTTATTTTAAGTGAAACACACTTTTAAAAATGAAATTATATTTTATAAAACATTTCCATCAATCAGGTAATTGATCACCTATTTCACCTCAAAGATCACCATTGGATGAATTCCCAATTAATTTGTTTTTGTTTCTCAGTTGCAGTGAAATATGTTTTGGGGATGATAGTGGGCTTGACTCATGCTCTAATGTAGACAGAGAAATAAGTACTGAACTCAGAATAATAATCATAAAATAACAAAACTGGATGTGATGTTTTGTAGGAACACTGATAGATATATAATTTGATCCCTTCATAGTCAAATTCTTGTTTTGCTGTAGTCATGATGCATTAGGCATGATTTTAATGAACAAAATTAAAACATTTCTCAGAAATGTTTCATACAATGGAGAAAAAAAAAATCAAGCTTCAGACTTTGTTCATTTTTCTTCATTTGGTTAGCCAAAATTACCAACTCAAATTATTTGAATCTAATATAAGTAATTGTTTAGTACACCACCTCAATGTAGCACTTGGTTTTCTGTGTTTTGGTATGGTAATAAATCAACAGAAAGTATGTGTCCAAGCAATTACATGGATGCCATCTTCTCATGATGTCAATTGATTTAATGTCTTTCCTATAGGAGAGGTGTCTGAATACTTTAAGTGGATGTTCTGCATACAAAATTGTTATTCAAGTACATGAAATGTTAGTGTATTACATCCATAACTAGATAAGGAAAACAACTGTTTCAATAACCCATATCCAACATCAGATGAGAAATGCTCTGTAGAGTAATTTTGGATTACTTTAAAAAATCAGCTAATTTGCTGTGCTAAATCCCTAAATCAGCGTCTCTTAAGGTGCAACACTTTATCCTTTGAGTTTCATCTCAAATATTTAATGATTTTTTTTTTTTTTTTTTTTCTTGTACTGTCATGGTCTCTACTGCTGCCAGTGCATGGATGATTCAAAGTCCTGTTGTGAGAACAGTTTTGTCTGTACTTCACAGGTGCCTGGACTGCCTGATGATGCACAATGGACTGTGATTGATATCTTGAATGTGCAATTCAGTCTCTGCCCTGAAGAAACTGCTGAACTGTGTAGTTCATTGTCCTTGAATGGTTCGAACAAGAGTCCAAAAGTCTGAAAGTTTTTGGTCTCAGCTTATTGAGACAATTCTCACTCTGACTGATATCAGGAAAGGATTCAGAAATCTAACTACTAGTGGCTTCTTTTTCTGACTACATCCCAAAATATGAGATTTCCTTCAAGAATTCATTGGTTTACTGTTGGAAGTCAGAAAAAAAAAGGGAAACATACTCCTTAAGATGTTTTACAGAAATTAAAGGATTGAAGTTTTAAGTTGCCTTGGAGAATACATTATAAACCACAATACGATTTCTGAAATAAAATAGTTAATTTGACCAAAAAAAAAAAAAAAAAGTTCATATTACACAGGGGATGTGTTGTAGTTATGATTTACTAAAAAAAAGTAATTCACTGTAAAATATATATCAAGGCCATATACGAACTTGATTTCTACAACAAATCTAAGAACTACATAAAAATACCTGGAAAATATTTTCTGCAGATGATGTAAATTTTCTCATTTTATAGCTGCTTAGGATGAGTCTGGCATCATTCTAATTTCTAAATGGCCCCAAGACAAGTAGGTGACTAAACTAACAGAGAGAGGAGGAAAAGACCAGTGCTTTTCAAGCAGAGTGCCATAAATGGCCAAATTACATTAATAAAGTATACTGTGATCAAAATTCATTTGATCTGCAATTATGATGCAAAAGACAAAGATCTAAGGTAGAAGAGACATACCATTAGCAAGGAATTGCACTGGGAGCATTGCAAACACCAACCCCAAAGACTGTGTCACTAGCACTGACTGCTTTGCATTCAAGACGAACTTGTTGGTACACAAATGACAAATGCATGGGGTGCCTCTGGGCCTGGGGCAGCCTGGAAGAGTATAAAAGCCCATCCAACATTAAGCTCCCTCATCCACTTCTCTTGCCTTCTCCTCCTTGGTGAAAAAGGTGAGCTGCAAGAGCCTTCTCCTCACTCCCCTCATTCTCTTCTTCTCCTCTTGGCCTTCTGACCCTGACTGAGTCTGCCTCCATGTAGCTTTGATGTGGGCCTTGCTACTCACTCCATCATTGTTCTGCTTGTCACTGAGAGAAGAGGTGGGAGAAGGACTTAGGCTGTCTTTGCAGGGGTCCTTGAGCACCCAGGCCCCCAAGCCCCTCTCTGTCATTGTGCACCCTGTGCTCCCCAGACTATGTCTTCCATCTTGGCCAGCAGGCTGTCAGGCTGCTGCTGACATGCTGCATGTGTTTTCCCTGCTCTCTCTCGCAGGTGCGCCTCCATCCCGCAGCCATGTCCTGCTACGATCTGTGCCGTCCCTGTGGGCCAATCCCACTTGCCAACAGCTGCAACGAGCCCTGTGTCCGGCAGTGCCAGGACTCCCGTGTGGTGATTGAACCATCTCCCGTGGTGGTGACCCTGCCCGGTCCCATCCTCAGCTCCTTCCCCCAGAACACCGCTGTGGGATCCACCACCTCAGCTGCCGTTGGCAGCATCCTGAGTTCTGAAGGAGTTCCCATCTCCTCTGGGGGCTTTGGCCTCTCTGGCTTTGGTGGCCGCTACTATGGCAGAAGGTGCCTGCCCTGCTAAAGCCCACGAGGACATCCAGTGATCGCATCGACCAGGAAGCCCGAAGCCAGGTGCCGGACTGAGGACGGAGCTGCTGGCCAGAGTTTCCAGATGGGCTGGGCACCCTCGTGGCCTCCTGCAGAGCAGAGAGGGAAGCCAGGGTGCTAGCCTGCGCTGTCTGGAAACATGGCCAGCAGACATCTTCTTCTCCCACTTTCTTCATTGCATGACAAGTCCTTGTTTTCTGCTGCTGTCCTGTGCCATGGGTTCATCTGGAAGCAAGTCAAGAGTGTCCTGTTTGTTCTTCCTCTTCCCATGTGAGGGAGGAAGACATGCAACCCATTGTGTTGAAGTGGGATCTGACTGCCAGCTGTCCTTGTGGCAGCTTGGACTGGATCCCTTCCTCCTAGTGCTGCTTTGATTCCTTCTTCAGACTCATTAAAGTTTATGCTGCATTGTAATCTGTGTCTCCTCATATTCCTTCCCTATTGGGATTCCCAGCCATTCTCTGTAGAGGGAATGGGCATGTCCTGAATTGTAATATTCTGGTTAGCCACCACATCATCTCTCTGTGCATACACTAATGTTTCTGAATCACTCAATGAGTCCAGCAGAGCCGCACAGTCACTGTTTCTGTGTCTGCAAGACCATTCTCCAGCAGCATTCAAGTGAGGGATTTTGGCAAGTCCCTGTCTGACCCTCTCCTACCACAGCAAGGAGAGGAAGAAATCATCCTGGATGCATCTGTTGTGCTTTTCTACCGTTCTGCCCCAACCTGCAAGAGCACCATCATCAGGGAGGAAAGTAGCATGGTTTGTGTGTGGTTGTTGTGTCCAATTACAACAGGCTCTGGTGATTGCTCCTGCCATGGGGGATGCAGGTGACAATGAGCTCCATAGCCCTACTTCCCATATGCTCTATTCCTCAACAGGAGATTTGTTTGTCTGTGTCACCCACTCCTGCTTGAGGCAGAGTGTGGGGCACCTCTCATGCTATCCTCTATACTGGGGAAATCCTACAACACTTTACACCATAGCTAAAGGCCTGCCTTCCCTGACTGATTGCTTTTTCAGGCAAAGTCCTGAGTCTTGCTGTGTGGGAAGACCCTCAGGAAACACACTCTTTGTTAATAATCCTTATCTACCCTGAGCTGACAGTCGAGAAAAGTGCTTTGAACAGCTGATATCTGGGAGAGAAGGCAACAACTGCAGCAGGTGATCAGGGAACGTAGGGAACTGCAGGGAACTGGAGCTTTGGGGCAGAGTAGCATTCTGAAGACTGACTGCTGGGTAGCACTGGCCAGTGGGAAACCACATATGTGTGAGTGTGCTGAGATGCATGGGGAGAGGAAATTGAGGGAAATGATTGTTGTGCTTTGCACTGTGCTGGTGCGGCCTCACATTGAGTGTTGAGTTTTGGCTGCCACAGTATAAGAAGGTTATAAAACTATTAGAGTGTCCAAAGGAGGGCTACAAGTTGGTGAAAGGTCTCGAGGGAAAGACATACGACCAGTTTTCTCAGTCACCTGTGTTTTTCAGCCTAGAGAATAGGAGACTGAGGGGAGGCCTCCTTGCGGCCTACAGCTTCTTCACGAGGGAAATTAAAGGTAGGCCCTGTTCACTTCTCTGTGGTGACAGTGGCAGGACCTGAGGGAATGGCATGGATCTGCAACAAGGGAGGTTCAGGCTGGATGTTAGGAAAAGCTTCTTCACTCTGAGAAGGCAGTCAGCACTGGAACAGGCTCCTCCTGGGAGTGGTCATGGCACTGAGGCTGCCGGCATTCAGGAAGCGTTTGGAAACCACTCTCAGACGTATATTCTGATTGTTTGGTGGTCCTGTGTGGAGATAGAAGTTGTACTTGATGATCCTTGTGGGTCCCTTCTAACTCAGGATATTCTAGGATTCTATGAAGCAGAGGTCGTGATGCATACTTTCCTCTATAGACATCCTGCTGTCATTCTCAGGCCCTGCCAGCTTGTGATGAGTTTTCGTGTTGCATGGAAAGTTTTCCAAGCATTTTGCAGTGGAGGTTATTGAATTAGCATGTAGTTTGAAAGCAGAAGTTGCAGGAAGCCTTGAGGAGGAGGAAGGAGGAGTTGTGAAGCCACTACATCACTGCACTGACCTTTGGTAGTGTGAGGGGTGTAGACTTAGCATGTGTTGGAAAGGGGTGTCTCTCCTCAAACGTCCTTCTTCTGTTGACTGGGGACTTCAGGAGGCTGCCCAGCCAAAGGAGGGAAGGGCAAAGAACATGTGAATTTCTCCTATGTGAGATTGCAGACAGTCTAAAAGCCAACAGCTTATCCAACCTGACTCGCATGTTCAGACCTAACATAGAATTATTTATTATGTGAAGCATTGGCAATGGCCACTCCTATCATGGAAAGCTGTTTTTAAGTCATACCTTGTGTTTTAGTATGGGAAGGAAATGTGAGTTAAGCATTTTTGAAATCGTCAAAGTAAGGCTCTTTAGGATATGAGGCTGTCATCAAATACTGTAGCTGAATACCCCTCATCACTACTGTATCATTTCCATGTGCTGATGCATCATTTCCAATGGAAATATTTTGGTCTATAATTCTGTCCATTTAAAGGAGTGTGCATGGCAAAATAGTCATGTCATGAAAAGGGTGCATTAATTGGAACAAAAAATAGTGTCCCCATTTACTTTGACTTCACAGTTTTGCATAGAAGATGAGCTTGTTGTGAAACATATTCAAGCCCAAAAGGTGTCTCTGCGCCTGGGGCAGTCTGGAACAGTATAAAAACCCATCCAACAACAGGCTCCCTCATCCACTTCTCTTGCCTCCTCCTCCTTGGTGAACAAGGTGAGCTGCAAGTGCCTTCTCCTCACTCCCCTCTTGCTCTTCTCCTCTTGGCCTTCTGGCCTCCACCAAGGCTCTGCCTCCATTAGGTTTGGTCTGGGCCTTGCTCCTTGACTCTGCTCCCTCTGCTGCTGTTCTGCTTGTCACTGAGGGGGAAGGTGGGAGGAGGTTTGGAGTGTGTTTGCAGAGGCCCTTGGACCCCTCTCTGTCCTCGTCGACTGTGTCCCTGTTCCCCAGATTATGCCTTCTGTCTTGGCCAGCAGGCTGTCAGGCTGCTGCTGACATACTGCGTGTGCTTTCCCTGCCCTCTCTCGCAGGTGTGCCTCCATCCCGCAGCCATGTCCTGCTACGATCTGTGCCGTCCCTGTGGGCCAACCCCGCTTGCCAACAGCTGCAACGAGCCCTGTGTCCGGCAGTGCCAGGACTCCCGTGTGGTGATTGAACCATCTCCCGTGGTGGTGACCCTGCCCGGTCCCATCCTCAGCTCCTTCCCCCAGAACACCGCTGTGGGATCCACCACCTCGGCTGCCGTTGGCAGCATCCTGAGTTCTGAAGGAGTTCCCATCTCCTCTGGGGGCTTTGGCCTCTCTGGTTTTGGTGGCCGCTACTATGGCAGAAGGTGCCTGCCCTGCTAAAGCCCACGAGGATGTCCAGTGAGCGCATCGACCAGGAAGCCCGAAGCCAGTTGCCGAACTGAAGATGGAGCTGCTGGCCAGAGTTTCCAGATGGGCTGGGCACCCTCGTGGCCTCCTGCAGAGCAGAGAGGGAAGCCAGGGTGCCAGCCTACGCTGTCTGGAAACACGGCCAGCAGACATCTTCTTCTTTTCCCACTTTCTTCTGTGCATCATGAGCCGTTGTTGTCTCCTGCTGTCCTGTGCCATGGGTTCATCTGGAAGCAAGTCAAGAGTGTCCTGTTTCTTCTGCCTCTCACCATGTGAGGGAGGAAGACATGCATCCCATTGTGTTGAAGGGGGGTCTGACTGCCAGCTGTCCTTGTGGCAGCGTGTACCAGATTCTTTCCACCATGAGCTGCTTTGATTCCTTCTTCAGACTCATTAAAGTTTACACTGCATTGTAATCTGTGTGTCATCATGTTCCTTTTCTTTATGGATGCCCAGTGAAGCTGTCCAGGGAGAAATGTGATGTCTTGGAGTGGAAAAGCATGGGTGAATATGGCCCTAATATGGACCTCCTTCATGTCTGGAGGAGTTAGCTAGCCTGAAGAAAGATGGTCATTAGTGGAGATATGGAGAGGTGGAAGGGTGTCTGGTGTTTGCAAGCTAAAATGAGAGTGTCCAAGATGTAACCCAAGAGATTTGTCACCAACATGGGAGGTTTGCTGCTGTCTTCCAATTTATGAGGCAAACCTTTGAATTTGTGGAAGGTATGCTTGTGAAGGCCAGTGCCCATCTGGATGAAGCTCTGGTGGTATATTACAGCTCTAAATATTTTGTTCTGCCCATCTCTCCCCACGCATATCTGCCAAAGCCTCAGATTGGAAAGAGTCCCAAAGAAGATAAAGGGAGAAGTGGAAGCTAGGGCAATCTATTAGAGGATGGTGTGAGCTCCTATTTTTGGGTTTAAGTCCCTCCCTCCTCTGCTATTTTTCTCTGTGGGCAATCCCTTACTCCAGGCCCTCCAGTCCTCACTGAGGTTGAGTGGGAAGCTTCTCTTTTGCTCTACCCTCTGGAGGACAGTATAATTTTGCACCAGATGGGTATATTCTCTTAAAGACAGCAACCACCAAAAAGATCCATGCATCTGTCCTTGATGGGAGACCCTCTAAAATGCACTTTGCTCTATGTTTTTAAGGCATCCTGTTTCATCTCCAGAATACAGGAGTTGTTAAAAGATACAACTGGGGATAGAAGTCAACATCCTCAGTATGCCGTCTGAGAGTAGTGTGTTACAAGATGCTTGAGGTCTTGTATAGACCCTCTGTATGTGATTCTGCATTGGAGACTATGGAGAAATGATAGAAAAATGTATTTTTGCATGCAATGTCTTTCTTGTGGAGAGTTTTTAATGAAAGCAGCATGTATGGGAAACTGGTGCCCTGTATAGTTTAAAGATGATTAAAATTCCTTTGTATATGGAGATCCTTATTTTCCGTGCAGCAATGCTGTGTTGCAGTCACACTGTGGATTTATTCTGCATGCAGATTTGCTTAGATGAACATGCCCTGTCACCTTAAAAGCTCCTTTCATCTTCTTAAATGAGGAATTTGGTTGGGCCTCTGTGATTAGAGAGTTGCCTATGTCTGGTGGAGTCCCAGCCTCACTGGGGAAGGCATTTTGTCCACCCCGTGGGATGAGGTCGTGAGCTGTGTACATGTATGCTTAATATCCCAAGCTGGGCTGTTGTTCCCCTGAGAAATGTGCTGCCTCAGGAAAGCACAGGGTGTGGCTTGGTGTTGCCCCCTTGGCACATATCTGCAGGGAGGTCCTGATACCTGCTGCTCACCCAGATGCCCTTGGTGGACCTCCCAGACCTCCCTTGTTTCTGGGCAGGGTTGTGTGTAGCATGGAAATGTTGCCGTGTGTTTTTGTTAGAGTGGTTTCTTCAAAAAAGCAGCATATCTAGATAATACTGACTTTGGAAAAGCAAAATCATTCTTTCTGAAGCATGCTTGGTCTGGTTATTGGGGACTAACAGACAACAGTGAAGGAGGTGAGAAAGCAAAACAACCAGGATAACTGGACTGTGCAATGCCAGTTCAAAAGGAGAGTACAAAACACCTGACAGCGCAGTCATCCTGCTGTAAAAATAATGCCTACGAAAGATTTAAAAGCCTTGGAGTCACAGAGAGCAACAGATTTGACCAGTCCTTGGATAAGGATCTGCTCTCTAATCAAATGAAAATATTGGAAGAAAAAACAAAAACAAAAACAAAAGCAAACAACAAACAAACAAAACAACAACAACAAAATCAAAAAGCACCAAAAAAATGCCACATTCATAACAGTCTAATATGCCTAAGAAGGGGAAAATGCTGATGTCAACTAAAAACATGGCAAAACTCCTCTGACGTGGTTGAAACATCTGCCTGATTTTAACTATAATTTCCAATGGAAATATTGGCCTATAATACTGGAGCTTGAAAGGAGACTGCATGATGGAATGGACATGTCATGAAACAGCAAAATGAAAAGGGAGCATTGCAGGGAAAATAAACAATGAGCCAATTTACTTAATTTGGAAGCTCAGCATAAAATATGAGCTTGTTGGTAAACACATTAAAAGTGCAAATGGTCCCTCTGTGCCTAAGGCAGTCTGGAACAGTATAAAAACAAATCCAACAGTAAGCTCCCTCATTCACTTCTCTTGCCTTCTTCCCTGGTGAACAAGGTGAGCTGCAAGTGCCTTCTCCTCACTCCCCTCATTCTCTTCTTCTCCCCTTGGCCTTCTTGCCTTAAAAAACTCTTTGCCTCTGTTAAGCTCTTGCTGTGGCCCTTCATCCTTGACACTCCTCGCTCCATTGTTGACCTCCTTGACACTGAGAGGGGAGGTGGAGGAGGTCTTGGACTGTCTTTGCAGGGGCCCTTCGGCCCCTCTCTGTCCTCGACCTGGACTCAAGCCTGTCCCTGCTCCCCAGACTATACATTCTGTCTTGGCCAGCAGGCTGTCAGGCTGCTGCTGACATGCTGCGTGTGCTTTCCCTGCCCTCTCTCCCAGGTTCGCCTCCATCCCGCAGCCATGTCCTGCTACGATCTGTGCCGTCCCTGTGGGCCAACCCCGCTTGCCAACAGCTGCAACGAGCCCTGTGTCCGGCAGTGCCAGGACTCCCGTGTGGTGATCCAGCCCTCTCCCGTGGTGGTGACCCTGCCCGGCCCCATCCTCAGCTCCTTCCCCCAGAACACCGCTGTGGGATCCACCACCTCAGCTGCCGTTGGCAGCATCCTGAGTGAGGAGGGAGTGCCCATCTCCTCCGGGGGCTTTGGCCTCTCTGGCTTTGGTGGCCGCTACAGTGGCAGGAGGTGCCTGCCCTGCTAAAGCCCACGAGGATGTCCAGTGAACGCATCGACCAGGAAGCCCGAAGCCAGGTGCCGGACTGAGGACGGAGCTGCTGGCCAGAGTTTCCAGATGGGCTGAACACCCTCGTGGCCTCCTGCAGAGCAGAGAGGGAAGCCAGGGTGCCAGCCTGCGCTGTCTGGAAACACGGCCAGCAGACATCTTCTTCTTCTCCCACTTTCTTCTCTGCATCACGAGTCCTTGTTATCTCCTGCTGTTCTGCGTCATGAGTTCATCTGGAAGCAAGTCAAGAGCATCCTCTTTGTTCTTCCTCTGGCCATGTAAGGGAGGAAGAAGTGCTTCCTGTTGTGGTGAAGGGGGGTCTGACTGACAGCTGTCCTTGTGGCAGCGTGGGCTGGATCCTTTCCTCCATGTGCTGCTTTGATTCCTTCTTCAGACTCATTAAAGTTTTTGCTTCCAAGTAATCTGAGTCTCCTTATGTTCCTTTTCTATTGGGATGTTCCGTGAAGATGTACAGGGAGAAATGTGATGTCTTGGAGTGGAAAAACATGGGTGGATATGGTCCTAATATGGATCTCCTTCATGCCTGTAAGAGATGAGTACCCTTAAGGAATTTGGTCTTTGTAGGAGTGACTGAGAGGTGTGGTATTGGCAAGGTCTTAGAAGGATGTCCAGGAGCTCCCGCTCTCTAATTGTCGTATCACCAACAACCAAGGTTTGATCCTGTCTCCCCGTTGATGAAGCAAACCTTTGAATTGCTGGAAGGTATGTTTGTGCAGGCCAATGCCCAACTGGATGAAGCGCTGATGGTATATTAGCACTCTAAACATTTTGTATTGCCCATCCCTCCTCCAAGCACACCTGCCAAAGCCACAAAGAGGAGGGAGTCCCAAAGAAGTCAAAGGGATAGGTGGCATCCAGGACAGCTTTTAGAGGGTGATGTGAGGCCCCTTTAGATCTTGGCAGGACGCAGATAAATTCAGCCTTGGTGTGTATAATGGCGGCGGAATGCAAATGGCGATGCAAAGATTGTTTTCTCTCCTCCGAAAGGGCTTATGCAGAATCTTTCACTTGTCCTGAAAACACTGCAGAGGACAGGAATAGCGCAGGACAAGTATCATCTTCCCCACTGGAGCATTCCTGTGGTGAAAAGTGTTATGTCTTTCAGGGTACTACGTGTGCATCCCTGTGTCCTGAAGCCAAGTGGGTCTGGAGAAACCCTGCAGGACCCCTCCAAAAATCCCATTCTGATGCTGTGCAGGCTAGGCTGTGCCTGGGTTGGTCCCAAGCCAATGATTGCTTTGTCCCTCCACCCTGGCCTCAAGCTGGGGAGACCGAGGTTGTGGTAGACCAACAGCTCTGTTCTCAGTCCCTCCTTCCCACACGCTTGTCCTCCGCAGGCAGTGCTGTGCTCCTGCCGCTCTGATCCTGCCTCAGGCAGAGTTAGGGGCACGTCTGGTGCCCTTGCTCATCTGGCTGCCCTTGTGAGGACTCCCAGAGCATGCGTGCTGCTGAGCCGGGTGGGTGGGGTGTCCTGGGGAAATCCTACCAAATATGTGCTTGTGCCTGCTGTGCAGGCAGAATGATGTGTATCAATTACTCAGCATGTGCTTTTGTTATTGAAACTCTTGTAGTGGCTTTATGTGACAAGGTTTTGGTAGCAGTGGCCCACAGGGGTGGCTTCTGCGAGAAGAATCTAGAAGATGCCCCATTTTAGGTAAGGGCCCACTGCTGGCCAGAGTAGATCCAATAAGCAACACTGTTTGCACCTCTCTGTGAGCATAATTAAGAAAGGGACACACACACACGCAAAAAAAGGTGGTGCTACACAGCATCTGGGGGAGTGAGTCGTGAGAAAGAGCCTTGCAGGCGCCATGGTCAGTGAAGAAGGAGGGGGAGAGGTGCTCCAGGTGCTGGAGCCCAAGTTCCCTTACGGCCTATGGTGTGGACCATGGCGAAGAAGGCTGTCCCTCTGCAGCCCATGGAGTACCACGGTGGAGCAGGGTTCCATGCTGCAGCCCGTGGAGGAGGCCACGGTGGAGCAGGTGGACCTGCACTGAAGGAGGCTGTGGGCTGTGGAGGACCCCTGCCGGACCCAGATCCTGGGCCAGACCTGTGGCCTGTGGAGAGGAGCCTATGTAAGAGCAGGTGACCTGGCAGGAGCTGTTGCCTGTGGGGGACTCATTTTGGAGCAGTTTGCTCCTGATGGATTGACCCTGTGGTACGGACCCATATCTGGAGCAGTTCTTGAAGAGCTGCTGCCTGTGGGAAGTCCACGCACAATCAGTTCAGGAAGGACTGCATCCTGTGGGAGGGACCCCAACGTGCAGGTTACGAGAGTGACTGTGAAGGAGCGGCAGAGACAAATGGTATAGACTGACCACAACACCCGATCCCCCATTCCCCTGGGCCGCTCGAGGGGAGGAGGTTGAAGAGGGCAGATGGGAGGAAAGCATGTTTGGTTTCTTTTCTTTGTTTCTCACTCCTCTAGCTTGTTAGTAATAGGCAATAAATAGTAATAGGCAATAAATCTTACTATCTCCCTATGTTGAGGCTCTTTTGCCCATCACAATAATTATTGAGCGATCTCCCTGTCGTTATCTCAAACCTTGAGCCCTTTTTATCCTATTTTCTCCACCTCTCCCTTTGAGGAGGGGGAGTGAGGGAGCGGTTGTTGTGGAGCTCGGCCGCCCACCCAAGTAAAACAACCACAGCTCTCCAACAGAAACTCTTGGGAGGGCAGCAGCCTTCATTCCCAATTCTTGGAGTTAAGAGGTGTAAAGCAGGAAGGTACAAAGGGGAGAAGTACGATTACAAAAGAAGAGCCAGGCACATTTCTCCCAAGAGAATTGTTAATCTGAGGGAGTCTAAAACCAAGATTAGAGGTGCCCTGCCTAGAAATACAATGACTAAAAGAACCTGAGTAAGCACTGCGTTAAGGAGGGAGATTGATAATGCTGACCCTCACACCTGGAAGTCCATCCTGAAACTTCAAGGCTAGGGAGGAGATGTACACCAGAAATCAGGGTGAGTGTTGGAGCAAGGCTCCAGGGAGTAAGAGGCTCCCATTCCCTAAAGAGGTAGGACAATCCGCATCATTGTCTTCATCATCTCTTTGTGCTGATGTGTATTTTTGCCCGGAAACATTCTGGCCTCTAATCCTGTGACTTGAAAGAAGCCAGCGTGGCAGAATGGCTATGACATGAGCAAGGAAATGAAAAGGGAGCATTGCAGGGAACAAATAAATGCCAGAGATTCTTAAATTGTAATATTTTGCATGTGAGATGAGCTTGCTAATAAAACACTACTTGTGCAAATGGTGCCTCTGGGCCTGGGGCAGTCTGGAACAGTATAAAAACTCATTCAACAGCAAGCTGCCTCATCCACTTCTCTTGCCGTCTCCTCCTTGGTGAACAAGGTGAGCTGTAGGAGCCTTCTGCGTACTCCCCTCTTGCTCTTCTCCCCTTGGCCTTCTGGCCTCCACCGAGGCTCTGCCTCTGTGTAGGTTTGGTGTGGGCCTTGCTCCTTGACTCTGCTCCCTCTGTTGCTGTTCTGCTTGTCACTGAGGGGGAAGGTGGGAGGAGGTCTTGGACTGTCTTTGCAGGGGCCCTGGGACTTCTCTCTGTCCTTGTCGACTGTGTCCCTGTTCCCCAGACTGTGCCTTCTGTCTTGGCCAGCAGGCTGTCAGGCTGCTGCTGACATGCTGCGTGTGCTTTGCCTGCCCCCTCTCCCAGGTTCGCCTCCATCCCGCAGCCATGTCCTGCTACGATCTGTGCCGTCCCTGTGGGCCAACCCCGCTTGCCAACAGCTGCAACGAGCCCTGTGTCCGGCAGTGCCAGGACTCCCGTGTGGTGATCCAGCCCTCTCCCGTGGTGGTGACCCTGCCCGGCCCCATCCTCAGCTCCTTCCCCCAGAACACCGCTGTGGGATCCACCACCTCAGCTGCCGTTGGCAGCATCCTGAGTGAGGAGGGAGTGCCCATCTCCTCCGGGGGCTTTGGCCTCTCTGGCTTTGGTGGCCGCTACAGTGGCAGGAGGTGCCTGCCCTGCTAAAGCCCACGAGGATGTCCAGTGAGCGCATCGACCAGGAAGCCCGAAGCCAGGTGCCGGACTGAGGACGGAGCTGCTGGCCAGAGTTTCCAGATGGGCTGAACACCCTCGTGGCCTCCTGCAGAGCAGAGAGGGAAGCCAGGGTGCCAGCCTACGCTGTCTGGAAACACGGCCAGCAGACATCTTCTTCTTCTCCCACTTTCTTCTCTGCATCACGAGTCCTTGTTATCTCCTGCTGTTCTGCGTCATGAGTTCATCTGGAAGCAAGTCAAGAGCATCCTCTTTGTTCTTCCTCTGGCCATGTAAGGGAGGAAGAAGTGCTTCCCGTTGTGGTGAAGGGGGGTCTGACTGACAGCTGTCCTTGTGGCAGCGTGGGCTGGATCCTTTCCTCCATGTGCTGCTTTGATTCCTTCTTCAGACTCATTAAAGTTTTTGCTTCCAAGTAATCTGAGTCTCCTTATGTTCCTTTTCTATTGGGATGTTCCGTGAAGATGTACAGGGAGAAATGTGATGTCTTGGAGTGGAAAAACATGGGTGGATATGGTCCTAATATGGATCTCCTTCATGCCTGTAAGAGATGAGTACCCTTAAGGAATTTGGTCTTTGTAGGAGTGACTGAGAGGTGTGGTATTGGCAAGGTCTTAGAAGGATGTCCAGGAGCTCCCGCTCTCTAATTGTCGTATCACCAACAACCAAGGTTTGATCCTGTCTCCCCGTTGATGAAGCAAACCTTTGAATTGCTGGAAGGTATGTTTGTGCAGGCCAATGCCCAACTGGATGAAGCGCTGATGGTATATTAGCACTCTAAACATTTTGTATTGCCCATCCCTCCTCCAAGCACACCTGCCAAAGCCACAAAGAGGAGGGAGTCCCAAAGAAGTCAAAGGGATAGGTGGCATCCAGGACAGCTTTTAGAGGGTGATGTGAGGCCCCTTTAGATCTTGGCAGGACGCAGATAAATTCAGCCTTGGTGTGTATAATGGCGGCGGAATGCAAATGGCGATGCAAAGATTGTTTTCTCTCCTCCGAAAGGGCTTATGCAGAATCTTTCACTTGTCCTGAAAACACTGCAGAGGACAGGAATAGCGCAGGACAAGTATCATCTTCCCCACTGGAGCATTCCTGTGGTGAAAAGTGTTATGTCTTTCAGGGTACTACGTGTGCATCCCTGTGTCCTGAAGCCAAGTGGGTCTGGAGAAACCCTGCAGGACCCCTCCAAAAATCCCATTCTGATGCTGTGCAGGCTAGGCTGTGCCTGGGTTGGTCCCAAGCCAATGATTGCTTTGTCCCTCCACCCTGGCCTCAAGCTGGGGAGACCGAGGTTGTGGTAGACCAACAGCTCTGTTCTCAGTCCCTCCTTCCCACACGCTTGTCCTCCGCAGGCAGTGCTGTGCTCCTGCCGCTCTGATCCTGCCTCAGGCAGAGTTAGGGGCACGTCTGGTGCCCTTGCTCATCTGGCTGCCCTTGTGAGGACTCCCAGAGCATGCGTGCTGCTGAGCCGGGTGGGTGGGGTGTCCTGGGGAAATCCTACCAAATATGTGCTTGTGCCTGCTGTGCAGGCAGAATGATGTGTATCAATTACTCAGCATGTGCTTTTGTTATTGAAACTCTTGTAGTGGCTTTATGTGACAAGGTTTTGGTAGCAGTGGCCCACAGGGGTGGCTTCTGCGAGAAGAATCTAGAAGATGCCCCATTTTAGGTAAGGGCCCACTGCTGGCCAGAGTAGATCCAATAAGCAACGCTGTTTGCACCTCTCTGTGAGCATAATTAAGAAAGGGACACACACACACGCAAAAAAAGGTGGTGCTACACAGCATCTGGGGGAGTGAGTCGTGAGAAAGAGCCTTGCAGGCGCCATGGTCAGTGAAGAAGGAGGGGGAGAGGTGCTCCAGGTGCTGGAGCCCAAGTTCCCTTACGGCCTATGGTGTGGACCATGGCGAAGAAGGCTGTCCCTCTGCAGCCCATGGAGTACCACGGTGGAGCAGGGTTCCATGCTGCAGCCCGTGGAGGAGGCCACGGTGGAGCAGGTGGACCTGCACTGAAGGAGGCTGTGGGCTGTGGAGGACCCCTGCCGGACCCAGATCCTGGGCCAGACCTGTGGCCTGTGGAGAGGAGCCTATGTAAGAGCAGGTGACCTGGCAGGAGCTGTTGCCTGTGGGGGACTCATTTTGGAGCAGTTTGCTCCTGATGGATTGACCCTGTGGTACGGACCCATATCTGGAGCAGTTCTTGAAGAGCTGCTGCCTGTGGGAAGTCCACGCACAATCAGTTCAGGAAGGACTGCATCCTGTGGGAGGGACCCCAACGTGCAGGTTACGAGAGTGACTGTGAAGGAGCGGCAGAGACAAATGGTATAGACTGACCACAACACCCGATCCCCCATTCCCCTGGGCCGCTCGAGGGGAGGAGGTTGAAGAGGGCAGATGGGAGGAAAGCATGTTTGGTTTCTTTTCTTTGTTTCTCACTCCTCTAGCTTGTTAGTAATAGGCAATAAATAGTAATAGGCAATAAATCTTACTATCTCCCTATGTTGAGGCTCTTTTGCCCATCACAATAATTATTGAGCGATCTCCCTGTCGTTATCTCAAACCTTGAGCCCTTTTTATCCTATTTTCTCCACCTCTCCCTTTGAGGAGGGGGAGTGAGGGAGCGGTTGTTGTGGAGCTCGGCCGCCCACCCAAGTAAAACAACCACAGCTCTCCAACAGAAACTCTTGGGAGGGCAGCAGCCTTCATTCCCAATTCTTGGAGTTAAGAGGTGTAAAGCAGGAAGGTACAAAGGGGAGAAGTACGATTACAAAAGAAGAGCCAGGCACATTTCTCCCAAGAGAATTGTTAATCTGAGGGAGTCTAAAACCAAGATTAGAGGTGCCCTGCCTAGAAATACAATGACTAAAAGAACCTGAGTAAGCACTGCGTTAAGGAGGGAGATTGATAATGCTGACCCTCACACCTGGAAGTCCATCCTGAAACTTCAAGGCTAGGGAGGAGATGTACACCAGAAATCAGGGTGAGTGTTGGAGCAAGGCTCCAGGGAGTAAGAGGCTCCCATTCCCTAAAGAGGTAGGACAATCCGCATCATTGTCTTCATCATCTCTTTGTGCTGATGTGTATTTTTGCCCGGAAACATTCTGGCCTCTAATCCTGTGACTTGAAAGAAGCCAGCGTGGCAGAATGGCTATGACATGAGCAAGGAAATGAAAAGGGAGCATTGCAGGGAACAAATAAATGCCAGAGATTCTTAAATTGTAATATTTTGCATGTGAGATGAGCTTGCTAGTAAAAACACTACTTGTGCAAATGGTGCCTCTGGGCCTGGGGCAGTCTGGAACAGTATAAAAACTCATTCAACAGCAAGCTGCCTCATCCACTTCTCTTGCCGTCTCCTCCTTGGTGAACAAGGTGAGCTGTAGGAGCCTTCTGCGTACTCCCCTCTTGCTCTTCTCCCCTTGGCCTTCTGGCCTCCACCGAGGCTCTGCCTCTGTGTAGGTTTGGTGTGGGCCTTGCTCCTTGACTCTGCTCCCTCTGTTGCTGTTCTGCTTGTCACTGAGGGGGAAGGTGGGAGGAGGTCTTGGACTGTCTTTGCAGGGGCCCTGGGACTTCTCTCTGTCCTTGTCGACTGTGTCCCTGTTCCCCAGACTGTGCCTTCTGTCTTGGCCAGCAGGCTGTCAGGCTGCTGCTGACATGCTGCGTGTGCTTTGCCTGCCCCCTCTCCCAGGTTCGCCTCCATCCCGCAGCCATGTCCTGCTACGATCTGTGCCGTCCCTGTGGGCCAACCCCGCTTGCCAACAGCTGCAACGAGCCCTGTGTCCGGCAGTGCCAGGACTCCCGTGTGGTGATCCAGCCCTCTCCCGTGGTGGTGACCCTGCCCGGCCCCATCCTCAGCTCCTTCCCCCAGAACACCGCTGTGGGATCCACCACCTCAGCTGCCGTTGGCAGCATCCTGAGTGAGGAGGGAGTGCCCATCTCCTCCGGGGGCTTTGGCCTCTCTGGCTTTGGTGGCCGCTACAGTGGCAGGAGGTGCCTGCCCTGCTAAAGCCCACGAGGATGTCCAGTGAGCGCATCGACCAGGAAGCCCGAAGCCAGGTGCCGGACTGAGGACGGAGCTGCTGGCCAGAGTTTCCAGATGGGCTGAACACCCTCGTGGCCTCCTGCAGAGCAGAGAGGGAAGCCAGGGTGCCAGCCTACGCTGTCTGGAAACACGGCCAGCAGACATCTTCTTCTTCTCCCACTTTCTTCTCTGCATCACGAGTCCTTGTTATCTCCTGCTGTTCTGCGTCATGAGTTCATCTGGAAGCAAGTCAAGAGCATCCTCTTTGTTCTTCCTCTGGCCATGTAAGGGAGGAAGAAGTGCTTCCCGTTGTGGTGAAGGGGGGTCTGACTGACAGCTGTCCTTGTGGCAGCGTGGGCTGGATCCTTTCCTCCATGTGCTGCTTTGATTCCTTCTTCAGACTCATTAAAGTTTTTGCTTCCAAGTAATCTGAGTCTCCTTATGTTCCTTTTCTATTGGGATGTTCCGTGAAGATGTACAGGGAGAAATGTGATGTCTTGGAGTGGAAAAACATGGGTGGATATGGTCCTAATATGGATCTCCTTCATGCCTGTAAGAGATGAGTACCCTTAAGGAATTTGGTCTTTGTAGGAGTGACTGAGAGGTGTGGTATTGGCAAGGTCTTAGAAGGATGTCCAGGAGCTCCCGCTCTCTAATTGTCGTATCACCAACAACCAAGGTTTGATCCTGTCTCCCCGTTGATGAAGCAAACCTTTGAATTGCTGGAAGGTATGTTTGTGCAGGCCAATGCCCAACTGGATGAAGCGCTGATGGTATATTAGCACTCTAAACATTTTGTATTGCCCATCCCTCCTCCAAGCACACCTGCCAAAGCCACAAAGAGGAGGGAGTCCCAAAGAAGTCAAAGGGATAGGTGGCATCCAGGACAGCTTTTAGAGGGTGATGTGAGGCCCCTTTAGATCTTGGCAGGACGCAGATAAATTCAGCCTTGGTGTGTATAATGGCGGCGGAATGCAAATGGCGATGCAAAGATTGTTTTCTCTCCTCCGAAAGGGCTTATGCAGAATCTTTCACTTGTCCTGAAAACACTGCAGAGGACAGGAATAGCGCAGGACAAGTATCATCTTCCCCACTGGAGCATTCCTGTGGTGAAAAGTGTTATGTCTTTCAGGGTACTACGTGTGCATCCCTGTGTCCTGAAGCCAAGTGGGTCTGGAGAAACCCTGCAGGACCCCTCCAAAAATCCCATTCTGATGCTGTGCAGGCTAGGCTGTGCCTGGGTTGGTCCCAAGCCAATGATTGCTTTGTCCCTCCACCCTGGCCTCAAGCTGGGGAGACCGAGGTTGTGGTAGACCAACAGCTCTGTTCTCAGTCCCTCCTTCCCACACGCTTGTCCTCCGCAGGCAGTGCTGTGCTCCTGCCGCTCTGATCCTGCCTCAGGCAGAGTTAGGGGCACGTCTGGTGCCCTTGCTCATCTGGCTGCCCTTGTGAGGACTCCCAGAGCATGCGTGCTGCTGAGCCGGGTGGGTGGGGTGTCCTGGGGAAATCCTACCAAATATGTGCTTGTGCCTGCTGTGCAGGCAGAATGATGTGTATCAATTACTCAGCATGTGCTTTTGTTATTGAAACTCTTGTAGTGGCTTTATGTGACAAGGTTTTGGTAGCAGTGGCCCACAGGGGTGGCTTCTGCGAGAAGAATCTAGAAGATGCCCCATTTTAGGTAAGGGCCCACTGCTGGCCAGAGTAGATCCAATAAGCAACGCTGTTTGCACCTCTCTGTGAGCATAATTAAGAAAGGGACACACACACACGCAAAAAAAGGTGGTGCTACACAGCATCTGGGGGAGTGAGTCGTGAGAAAGAGCCTTGCAGGCGCCATGGTCAGTGAAGAAGGAGGGGGAGAGGTGCTCCAGGTGCTGGAGCCCAAGTTCCCTTACGGCCTATGGTGTGGACCATGGCGAAGAAGGCTGTCCCTCTGCAGCCCATGGAGTACCACGGTGGAGCAGGGTTCCATGCTGCAGCCCGTGGAGGAGGCCACGGTGGAGCAGGTGGACCTGCACTGAAGGAGGCTGTGGGCTGTGGAGGACCCCTGCCGGACCCAGATCCTGGGCCAGACCTGTGGCCTGTGGAGAGGAGCCTATGTAAGAGCAGGTGACCTGGCAGGAGCTGTTGCCTGTGGGGGACTCATTTTGGAGCAGTTTGCTCCTGATGGATTGACCCTGTGGTACGGACCCATATCTGGAGCAGTTCTTGAAGAGCTGCTGCCTGTGGGAAGTCCACGCACAATCAGTTCAGGAAGGACTGCATCCTGTGGGAGGGACCCCAACGTGCAGGTTACGAGAGTGACTGTGAAGGAGCGGCAGAGACAAATGGTATAGACTGACCACAACACCCGATCCCCCATTCCCCTGGGCCGCTCGAGGGGAGGAGGTTGAAGAGGGCAGATGGGAGGAAAGCATGTTTGGTTTCTTTTCTTTGTTTCTCACTCCTCTAGCTTGTTAGTAATAGGCAATAAATAGTAATAGGCAATAAATCTTACTATCTCCCTATGTTGAGGCTCTTTTGCCCATCACAATAATTATTGAGCGATCTCCCTGTCGTTATCTCAAACCTTGAGCCCTTTTTATCCTATTTTCTCCACCTCTCCCTTTGAGGAGGGGGAGTGAGGGAGCGGTTGTTGTGGAGCTCGGCCGCCCACCCAAGTAAAACAACCACAGCTCTCCAACAGAAACTCTTGGGAGGGCAGCAGCCTTCATTCCCAATTCTTGGAGTTAAGAGGTGTAAAGCAGGAAGGTACAAAGGGGAGAAGTACGATTACAAAAGAAGAGCCAGGCACATTTCTCCCAAGAGAATTGTTAATCTGAGGGAGTCTAAAACCAAGATTAGAGGTGCCCTGCCTAGAAATACAATGACTAAAAGAACCTGAGTAAGCACTGCGTTAAGGAGGGAGATTGATAATGCTGACCCTCACACCTGGAAGTCCATCCTGAAACTTCAAGGCTAGGGAGGAGATGTACACCAGAAATCAGGGTGAGTGTTGGAGCAAGGCTCCAGGGAGTAAGAGGCTCCCATTCCCTAAAGAGGTAGGACAATCCGCATCATTGTCTTCATCATCTCTTTGTGCTGATGTGTATTTTTGCCCGGAAACATTCTGGCCTCTAATCCTGTGACTTGAAAGAAGCCAGCGTGGCAGAATGGCTATGACATGAGCAAGGAAATGAAAAGGGAGCATTGCAGGGAACAAATAAATGCCAGAGATTCTTAAATTGTAATATTTTGCATGTGAGATGAGCTTGCTAGTAAAAACACTACTTGTGCAAATGGTGCCTCTGGGCCTGGGGCAGTCTGGAACAGTATAAAAACTCATTCAACAGCAAGCTGCCTCATCCACTTCTCTTGCCGTCTCCTCCTTGGTGAACAAGGTGAGCTGTAGGAGCCTTCTGCGTACTCCCCTCTTGCTCTTCTCCCCTTGGCCTTCTGGCCTCCACCGAGGCTCTGCCTCTGTGTAGGTTTGGTGTGGGCCTTGCTCCTTGACTCTGCTCCCTCTGTTGCTGTTCTGCTTGTCACTGAGGGGGAAGGTGGGAGGAGGTCTTGGACTGTCTTTGCAGGGGCCCTGGGACTTCTCTCTGTCCTTGTCGACTGTGTCCCTGTTCCCCAGACTGTGCCTTCTGTCTTGGCCAGCAGGCTGTCAGGCTGCTGCTGACATGCTGCGTGTGCTTTGCCTGCCCCCTCTCCCAGGTTCGCCTCCATCCCGCAGCCATGTCCTGCTACGATCTGTGCCGTCCCTGTGGGCCAACCCCGCTTGCCAACAGCTGCAACGAGCCCTGTGTCCGGCAGTGCCAGGACTCCCGTGTGGTGATCCAGCCCTCTCCCGTGGTGGTGACCCTGCCCGGCCCATCCTCAGCTCCTTCCCCCAGAACACCGCTGTGGGATCCACCACCTCAGCTGCCGTTGGCAGCATCCTGAGTGAGGAGGGAGTGCCCATCTCCTCCGGGGGCTTTGGCCTCTCTGGCTTTGGTGGCCGCTACAGTGGCAGGAGGTGCCTGCCCTGCTAAAGCCCACGAGGTTGTCCAGTGAGCGCATCGACCAGGAAGCCCGAAGCCAGGTGCCGGACTGAGGACGGAGCTGCTGGCCAGAGTTTCCAGATGGGCTGAACACCCTCGTGGCCTCCTGCAGAGCAGAGAGGGAAGCCAGGGTGCCAGCCTACGCTGTCTGGAAACACGGCCAGCAGACATCTTCTTCTTCTCCCACTTTCTTCTCTGCATCACGAGTCCTTGTTATCTCCTGCTGTTCTGCGTCATGAGTTCATCTGGAAGCAAGTCAAGAGCATCCTCTTTGTTCTTCCTCTGGCCATGTAAGGGAGGAAGAAGTGCTTCCCGTTGTGGTGAAGGGGGGTCTGACTGACAGCTGTCCTTGTGGCAGCGTGGGCTGGATCCTTTCCTCCATGTGCTGCTTTGATTCCTTCTTCAGACTCATTAAAGTTTTTGCTTCCAAGTAATCTGAGTCTCCTTATGTTCCTTTTCTATTGGGATGTTCCGTGAAGATGTACAGGGAGAAATGTGATGTCTTGGAGTGGAAAAACATGGGTGGATATGGTCCTAATATGGATCTCCTTCATGCCTGTAAGAGATGAGTACCCTTAAGGAATTTGGTCTTTGTAGGAGTGACTGAGAGGTGTGGTATTGGCAAGGTCTTAGAAGGATGTCCAGGAGCTCCCGCTCTCTAATTGTCGTATCACCAACAACCAAGGTTTGATCCTGTCTCCCCGTTGATGAAGCAAACCTTTGAATTGCTGGAAGGTATGTTTGTGCAGGCCAATGCCCAACTGGATGAAGCGCTGATGGTATATTAGCACTCTAAACATTTTGTATTGCCCATCCCTCCTCCAAGCACACCTGCCAAAGCCACAAAGAGGAGGGAGTCCCAAAGAAGTCAAAGGGATAGGTGGCATCCAGGACAGCTTTTAGAGGGTGATGTGAGGCCCCTTTAGATCTTGGCAGGACGCAGATAAATTCAGCCTTGGTGTGTATAATGGCGGCGGAATGCAAATGGCGATGCAAAGATTGTTTTCTCTCCTCCGAAAGGGCTTATGCAGAATCTTTCACTTGTCCTGAAAACACTGCAGAGGACAGGAATAGCGCAGGACAAGTATCATCTTCCCCACTGGAGCATTCCTGTGGTGAAAAGTGTTATGTCTTTCAGGGTACTACGTGTGCATCCCTGTGTCCTGAAGCCAAGTGGGTCTGGAGAAACCCTGCAGGACCCCTCCAAAAATCCCATTCTGATGCTGTGCAGGCTAGGCTGTGCCTGGGTTGGTCCCAAGCCAATGATTGCTTTGTCCCTCCACCCTGGCCTCAAGCTGGGGAGACCGAGGTTGTGGTAGACCAACAGCTCTGTTCTCAGTCCCTCCTTCCCACACGCTTGTCCTCCGCAGGCAGTGCTGTGCTCCTGCCGCTCTGATCCTGCCTCAGGCAGAGTTAGGGGCACGTCTGGTGCCCTTGCTCATCTGGCTGCCCTTGTGAGGACTCCCAGAGCATGCGTGCTGCTGAGCCGGGTGGGTGGGGTGTCCTGGGGAAATCCTACCAAATATGTGCTTGTGCCTGCTGTGCAGGCAGAATGATGTGTATCAATTACTCAGCATGTGCTTTTGTTATTGAAGCTCTTGTAGTGGCTTTATGTGACAAGGTTTTGGTAGCAGTGGCCCACAGGGGTGGCTTCTGCGAGAAGAATCTAGAAGATGCCCCATTTTAGGTAAGGGCCCACTGCTGGCCAGAGTAGATCCAATAAGCAACGCTGTTTGCACCTCTCTGTGAGCATAATTAAGAAAGGGACACACACACACGCAAAAAAAGGTGGTGCTACACAGCATCTGGGGGAGTGAGTCGTGAGAAAGAGCCTTGCAGGCGCCATGGTCAGTGAAGAAGGAGGGGGAGAGGTGCTCCAGGTGCTGGAGCCCAAGTTCCCTTACGGCCTATGGTGTGGACCATGGCGAAGAAGGCTGTCCCTCTGCAGCCCATGGAGTACCACGGTGGAGCAGGGTTCCATGCTGCAGCCCGTGGAGGAGGCCACGGTGGAGCAGGTGGACCTGCACTGAAGGAGGCTGTGGGCTGTGGAGGACCCCTGCCGGACCCAGATCCTGGGCCAGACCTGTGGCCTGTGGAGAGGAGCCTATGTAAGAGCAGGTGACCTGGCAGGAGCTGTTGCCTGTGGGGGACTCATTTTGGAGCAGTTTGCTCCTGATGGATTGACCCTGTGGTACGGACCCATATCTGGAGCAGTTCTTGAAGAGCTGCTGCCTGTGGGAAGTCCACGCACAATCAGTTCAGGAAGGACTGCATCCTGTGGGAGGGACCCCAATGTGCAGGTTACGAGAGTGACTGTGAAGGAGCGGCAGAGACAAATGGTATAGACTGACCACAACACCCGATCCCCCATTCCCCTGGGCCGCTCGAGGGGAGGAGGTTGAAGAGGGCAGATGGGAGGAAAGCATGTTTGGTTTCTTTTCTTTGTTTCTCACTCCTCTAGCTTGTTAGTAATAGGCAATAAATAGTAATAGGCAATAAATCTTACTATCTCCCTATGTTGAGGCTCTTTTGCCCATCACAATAATTATTGAGCGATCTCCCTGTCGTTATCTCAAACCTTGAGCCCTTTTTATCCTATTTTCTCCACCTCTCCCTTTGAGGAGGGGGAGTGAGGGAGCGGTTGTTGTGGAGCTCGGCCGCCCACCCAAGTAAAACAACCACAGCTCTCCAACAGAAACTCTTGGGAGGGCAGCAGCCTTCATTCCCAATTCTTGGAGTTAAGAGGTGTAAAGCAGGAAGGTACAAAGGGGAGAAGTACGATTACAAAAGAAGAGCCAGGCACATTTCTCCCAAGAGAATTGTTAATCTGAGGGAGTCTAAAACCAAGATTAGAGGTGCCCTGCCTAGAAATACAATGACTAAAAGAACCTGAGTAAGCACTGCGTTAAGGAGGGAGATTGATAATGCTGACCCTCACACCTGGAAGTCCATCCTGAAACTTCAAGGCTAGGGAGGAGATGTACACCAGAAATCAGGGTGAGTGTTGGAGCAAGGCTCCAGGGAGTAAGAGGCTCCCATTCCCTAAAGAGGTAGGACAATCCGCATCATTGTCTTCATCATCTCTTTGTGCTGATGTGTATTTTTGCCCGGAAACATTCTGGCCTCTAATCCTGTGACTTGAAAGAAGCCAGCGTGGCAGAATGGCTATGACATGAGCAAGGAAATGAAAAGGGAGCATTGCAGGGAACAAATAAATGCCAGAGATTCTTAAATTGTAATATTTTGCATGTGAGATGAGCTTGCTAGTAAAAACACTACTTGTGCAAATGGTGCCTCTGGGCCTGGGGCAGTCTGGAACAGTATAAAAACTCATTCAACAGCAAGCTGCCTCATCCACTTCTCTTGCCGTCTCCTCCTTGGTGAACAAGGTGAGCTGTAGGAGCCTTCTGCGTACTCCCCTCTTGCTCTTCTCCCCTTGGCCTTCTGGCCTCCACCGAGGCTCTGCCTCTGTGTAGGTTTGGTGTGGGCCTTGCTCCTTGACTCTGCTCCCTCTGTTGCTGTTCTGCTTGTCACTGAGGGGGAAGGTGGGAGGAGGTCTTGGACTGTCTTTGCAGGGGCCCTGGGACTTCTCTCTGTCCTTGTCGACTGTGTCCCTGTTCCCCAGACTGTGCCTTCTGTCTTGGCCAGCAGGCTGTCAGGCTGCTGCTGACATGCTGCGTGTGCTTTGCCTGCCCCCTCTCCCAGGTTCGCCTCCATCCCGCAGCCATGTCCTGCTACGATCTGTGCCGTCCCTGTGGGCCAACCCCGCTTGCCAACAGCTGCAACGAGCCCTGTGTCCGGCAGTGCCAGGACTCCCGTGTGGTGATCCAGCCCTCTCCCGTGGTGGTGACCCTGCCCGGCCCCATCCTCAGCTCCTTCCCCCAGAACACCGCTGTGGGATCCACCACCTCAGCTGCCGTTGGCAGCATCCTGAGTGAGGAGGGAGTGCCCATCTCCTCCGGGGGCTTTGGCCTCTCTGGCTTTGGTGGCCGCTACAGTGGCAGGAGGTGCCTGCCCTGTTAAAGCCCACGAGGATGTCCAGTGAGCGCATCGACCAGGAAGCCCGAAGCCAGGTGCCGGACTGAGGACGGAGCTGCTGGCCAGAGTTTCCAGATGGGCTGAACACCCTCGTGGCCTCCTGCAGAGCAGAGAGGGAAGCCAGGGTGCCAGCCTACGCTGTCTGGAAACACGGCCAGCAGACATCTTCTTCTTCTCCCACTTTCTTCTCTGCATCACGAGTCCTTGTTATCTCCTGCTGTTCTGCGTCATGAGTTCATCTGGAAGCAAGTCAAGAGCATCCTCTTTGTTCTTCCTCTGGCCATGTAAGGGAGGAAGAAGTGCTTCCCGTTGTGGTGAAGGGGGGTCTGACTGTCAGCTGTCCTTGTGGCAGCGTGGGCTGGATCCTTTCCTCCATGTGCTGCTTTGATTCCTTCTTCAGACTCATTAAAGTTTTTGCTTCCAAGTAATCTGAGTCTCCTTATGTTCCTTTTCTATTGGGATGTTCCGTGAAGATGTACAGGGAGAAATGTGATGTCTTGGAGTGGAAAAACATGGGTGGATATGGTCCTAATATGGATCTCCTTCATGCCTGTAAGAGATGAGTACCCTTAAGGAATTTGGTCTTTGTAGGAGTGACTGAGAGGTGTGGTATTGGCAAGGTCTTAGAAGGATGTCCAGGAGCTCCCGCTCTCTAATTGTCGTATCACCAACAACCAAGGTTTGATCCTGTCTCCCCGTTGATGAAGCAAACCTTTGAATTGCTGGAAGGTATGTTTGTGCAGGCCAATGCCCAACTGGATGAAGCGCTGATGGTATATTAGCACTCTAAACATTTTGTATTGCCCATCCCTCCTCCAAGCACACCTGCCAAAGCCACAAAGAGGAGGGAGTCCCAAAGAAGTCAAAGGGATAGGTGGCATCCAGGACAGCTTTTAGAGGGTGATGTGAGGCCCCTTTAGATCTTGGCAGGACGCAGATAAATTCAGCCTTGGTGTGTATAATGGCGGCGGAATGCAAATGGCGATGCAAAGATTGTTTTCTCTCCTCCGAAAGGGCTTATGCAGAATCTTTCACTTGTCCTGAAAACACTGCAGAGGACAGGAATAGCGCAGGACAAGTATCATCTTCCCCACTGGAGCATTCCTGTGGTGAAAAGTGTTATGTCTTTCAGGGTACTACGTGTGCATCCCTGTGTCCTGAAGCCAAGTGGGTCTGGAGAAACCCTGCAGGACCCCTCCAAAAATCCCATTCTGATGCTGTGCAGGCTAGGCTGTGCCTGGGTTGGTCCCAAGCCAATGATTGCTTTGTCCCTCCACCCTGGCCTCAAGCTGGGGAGACCGAGGTTGTGGTAGACCAACAGCCCTGTTCTCAGTCCCTCCTTCCCACACGCTTGTCCTCCGCAGGCAGTGCTGTGCTCCTGCCGCTCTGATCCTGCCTCAGGCAGAGTTAGGGGCACGTCTGGTGCCCTTGCTCATCTGGCTGCCCTTGTGAGGACTCCCAGAGCATGCGTGCTGCTGAGCCGGGTGGGTGGGGTGTCCTGGGGAAATCCTACCAAATATGTGCTTGTGCCTGCTGTGCAGGCAGAATGATGTGTATCAATTACTCAGCATGTGCTTTTGTTATTGAAGCTCTTGTAGTGGCTTTATGTGACAAGGTTTTGGTAGCAGTGGCCCACAGGGGTGGCTTCTGCGAGAAGAATCTAGAAGATGCCCCATTTTAGGTAAGGGCCCACTGCTGGCCAGAGTAGATCCAATAAGCAACGCTGTTTGCACCTCTCTGTGAGCATAATTAAGAAAGGGACACACACACACGCAAAAAAAGGTGGTGCTACACAGCATCTGGGGGAGTGAGTCGTGAGAAAGAGCCTTGCAGGCGCCATGGTCAGTGAAGAAGGAGGGGGAGAGGTGCTCCAGGTGCTGGAGCCCAAGTTCCCTTACGGCCTATGGTGTGGACCATGGCGAAGAAGGCTGTCCCTCTGCAGCCCATGGAGTACCACGGTGGAGCAGGGTTCCATGCTGCAGCCCGTGGAGGAGGCCACGGTGGAGCAGGTGGACCTGCACTGAAGGAGGCTGTGGGCTGTGGAGGACCCCTGCCGGACCCAGATCCTGGGCCAGACCTGTGGCCTGTGGAGAGGAGCCTATGTAAGAGCAGGTGACCTGGCAGGAGCTGTTGCCTGTGGGGGACTCATTTTGGAGCAGTTTGCTCCTGATGGATTGACCCTGTGGTACGGACCCATATCTGGAGCAGTTCTTGAAGAGCTGCTGCCTGTGGGAAGTCCACGCACAATCAGTTCAGGAAGGACTGCATCCTGTGGGAGGGACCCCAATGTGCAGGTTACGAGAGTGACTGTGAAGGAGCGGCAGAGACAAATGGTATAGACTGACCACAACACCCGATCCCCCATTCCCCTGGGCCGCTCGAGGGGAGGAGGTTGAAGAGGGCAGATGGGAGGAAAGCATGTTTGGTTTCTTTTCTTTGTTTCTCACTCCTCTAGCTTGTTAGTAATAGGCAATAAATAGTAATAGGCAATAAATCTTACTATCTCCCTATGTTGAGGCTCTTTTGCCCATCACAATAATTATTGAGCGATCTCCCTGTCGTTATCTCAAACCTTGAGCCCTTTTTATCCTATTTTCTCCACCTCTCCCTTTGAGGAGGGGGAGTGAGGGAGCGGTTGTTGTGGAGCTCGGCCGCCCACCCAAGTAAAACAACCACAGCTCTCCAACAGAAACTCTTGGGAGGGCAGCAGCCTTCATTCCCAATTCTTGGAGTTAAGAGGTGTAAAGCAGGAAGGTACAAAGGGGAGAAGTACGATTACAAAAGAAGAGCCAGGCACATTTCTCCCAAGAGAATTGTTAATCTGAGGGAGTCTAAAACCAAGATTAGAGGTGCCCTGCCTAGAAATACAATGACTAAAAGAACCTGAGTAAGCACTGCGTTAAGGAGGGAGATTGATAATGCTGACCCTCACACCTGGAAGTCCATCCTGAAACTTCAAGGCTAGGGAGGAGATGTACACCAGAAATCAGGGTGAGTGTTGGAGCAAGGCTCCAGGGAGTAAGAGGCTCCCATTCCCTAAAGAGGTAGGACAATCCGCATCATTGTCTTCATCATCTCTTTGTGCTGATGTGTATTTTTGCCCGGAAACATTCTGGCCTCTAATCCTGTGACTTGAAAGAAGCCAGCGTGGCAGAATGGCTATGACATGAGCAAGGAAATGAAAAGGGAGCATTGCAGGGAACAAATAAATGCCAGAGATTCTTAAATTGTAATATTTTGCATGTGAGATGAGCTTGCTAGTAAAAACACTACTTGTGCAAATGGTGCCTCTGGGCCTGGGGCAGTCTGGAACAGTATAAAAACTCATTCAACAGCAAGCTGCCTCATCCACTTCTCTTGCCGTCTCCTCCTTGGTGAACAAGGTGAGCTGTAGGAGCCTTCTGCGTACTCCCCTCTTGCTCTTCTCCCCTTGGCCTTCTGGCCTCCACCGAGGCTCTGCCTCTGTGTAGGTTTGGTGTGGGCCTTGCTCCTTGACTCTGCTCCCTCTGTTGCTGTTCTGCTTGTCACTGAGGGGGAAGGTGGGAGGAGGTCTTGGACTGTCTTTGCAGGGGCCCTGGGACTTCTCTCTGTCCTTGTCGACTGTGTCCCTGTTCCCCAGACTGTGCCTTCTGTCTTGGCCAGCAGGCTGTCAGGCTGCTGCTGACATGCTGCGTGTGCTTTGCCTGCCCCCTCTCCCAGGTTCGCCTCCATCCCGCAGCCATGTCCTGCTACGATCTGTGCCGTCCCTGTGGGCCAACCCCGCTTGCCAACAGCTGCAACGAGCCCTGTGTCCGGCAGTGCCAGGACTCCCGTGTGGTGATTGAACCATCTCCCGTGGTGGTGACCCTGCCCGGCCCCATCCTCAGCTCTTTCCCCCAGAACACCGCTGTGGGATCCACCACCTCAGCTGCCGTTGGCAGCATCCTGAGTGAGGAGGGAGTGCCCATCTCCTCCGGGGGCTTTGGCCTCTCTGGCTTTGGTGGCCGCTACTGCGGCAGAAGGTGCCTGCCCTGCTAAAGCCCACGAGGATGTCCAGTGAGCGCATCGACCAGGAAGCCTGAAGCCAGGTGCCGGACTGAGGACGGAGCTGCTGGCCAGAGTTTCCAGATGGGCTGAGCACCCTCGTGGCCTCCTGCAGAGCAGAGAGGGAAGCCAGGGTGCCAGCTTGCACTGTCTGGAAACACAGCCAGCAGACAGCTTCTTCTTCTTGTGCTTTCTTCTCTTCAGCATGAGTCCTTGTTGTCTCCTGCTGTCCTGTGCCATGAGTTCATCTGGAAGCAAGTCAAGAGCATCCTCTTTGTTCTTCCTCTGGCCATGTAAGGGAGGAAGAAGTGCTTCCCATTGTGGTGAAGGGGGTCTGACTGGCAGCTGTCCTTGTGGCAGCCTGGACTGGATTTCTTCGACCACGAGCTGCTTTGATTGCTTCTTGAGACTCATTAAAGTTTATGCTGCATTGTAATCTGTGTCTCCTCATGATACTTCCCTTTTGAGATTCTCAGCCACGCTCTCTAGAGGGAACTGGGATAACGTAGAATCTAAAGTTGTGGTTAGCCCCCACATCCTCTGTGTGCCTACAGTCCTGTTTCTGAAGCACTGAACCAGTCCCGCAGGGCTGCGCAGGTGCTGCTTGTATGTTTGCCAGACAATTCTGCAGCATTCAAGTGAGGGATTTTGGCGAGTCCCTGTCTCACCCTTGCCTACGAGAGCAAGGAGAGGAAGAAACCCTCCTGGATGAAGCTGTTGTGCCTTCCTGACCTTCTGCCCCAAAATGCAAGAGAGCCAACATCAGGGAGGGAAGCAACATGGCTTGAGAGTGGCTGTTTGGTCCAACTACACCGCGCTCTGGTGATTGCTCCTGCCACAGGGGAAACAAGGGAAAACAAGCTCCATAGCCCTTCTTCCCTTATGCTCTAGTCCTCCACAGGAGATGCTTTTGTCTGTGTCACCCACTCCTGCTTGAGGCAGAGTGAGGGGCACCTCTCATGCTATCCCCTGTGCTGGGGAAATCCTATGATGCCTTACACCACAGCTAAAGGCCTGCATTCTCTGACCAACCACTGGTATGAGGCAAAGCCCTCAGCCTTGCTGTGCAGGAAGACTCTCAGGAAACATGCTCCTTGTCAACATTCCTGAGCCACCTCGAGCTGACAGCAGGAGCAAAGTGCAGTGAAAAGCTGATACCAGGGAGGGAAGGCAACAACTGCAGCAGGCAATCAGGGAGCGCAGGGTGCTGCAAGGCATTGCAGCTTTTTTGGGCAGACCCTGAGGTGCGAGACATGTTTTTCCTTGGAAAATTAATTGAAGCTTCCTTCCTTTCTTCTTTTGGGGTAGATGCAGCTGGTGTCCTATGTCCCAAGTGCACAGGAGATTTCTTCCTCATGCATATGAGTTGTCTGAGTGCAGCAGAGGCCCAATGGCCCTCATCTGGCTCACCTGGAGCCTCCCACCACACCCTCTTCCCATTGACCCTGGTGCTATAGTTAAGTTTTGTCCTGAGCCTTTGGCCCCCCCTTCAGATCCGGGTCATCAGTGTGGGTTGCCTGCTCTGTTGCAGATTTGCTTTTGCCTGCCCCTGGGTTGCCTTGGTAGGGCTAAAGTTGCCCAGTGGTTTCCCAGCTTTCCCTTGGGTCTGTCTGTGTTACTTTTTCTGGGCCTGGTCAGCAGTCTTTGGGCCCCGTGTTGACCCTGGTTGCTGTCACTGGACCTGACCCTGAAGTGTGGACTGTCTTGTCATCAGTCCTATGTCACCTGACCACCGAGCTAGACGCCTGGCTGAATCTGCCTTCCATCTCCTCATCTTCCTTGGTCAGGTGCTGTACAACGAGGGCCATTGCTGGTATAGCTGATGCCCTGTTGGCTGTGTGGCCTTGCTTGGCTCCTGGCTCCCATTGTGTAGGCAGCAGGTGGCTCGTACTGAGCTGTGACAGCACTCTTTGGGATAGATGTTTACTGTCATCATCAGGGTAGTACTGTGCACCTTCAAAGCTTTCCTCATCTTCCTAAATGAGGAATTTGGTCGGGCCTCTGTGATTTGACAGTTGCCTTTGTCTGCTGTCGTCCCAGCCTCATTGGGAAGGCGTTTTGTCCAGCCCTTGGGAAGACGGCCTGGCTGAGGGGCCTGAGCTGTGTATGCCTAGTATTCCTTGCTGGGCAGTCGTGCCCCCAAGAAACATGCTGCTGGTATGGCTTGGTGTCACCCCTTGGCACACGTCCCCAGGGAGGTGCTGATACCTGCTGCTGCCCAGGCTGCCCTCAACGGCACTCTCAGACCTCCCTGGTTTTTGGGCAGGGTTCTGTGTTGCACGGAAATATGGTCACATGTTTGCTGGTGTGTACTGTTCTGTCGGTATGTGGGGTCAAAGCAGAATCTGAGGCGTGGAGATGGGGAAGGAGGAAAGGAGCTGTGTTTGTTGTCCAGTATGGGGCTTTGTCTGCAGGAGACATCCCGGTTTAACAGGAGTGGGCAGCAGGAGTGAGTAGTAGAGAGAGAGCCATGTCCGTGTTTCTGAAAGAGGCCTGCTGTGGTGACAGGGGACCTCTAGTTGCTGGGGACAGAGGGGAGAGGAAAACCAGTCAGGCTTTTGTCACCTGAGAGCAAGGCTTGATCCCACAGAAGGGCTGAGGCTTGATGGCAGAGCAGCCATACTTGGAAATCTGGTGCCTAAGGCAGCCTGAGCAGGTTGATAGGTAAAGCAAAGGCTGTACCTGCTCTTTGCTGATGAGCCTGGCTGGCAGTCTGACCTTTAAGGGTGGGTTTGCATGGAAATGAGTACCCATGCATTTAGGACAAAGCCTGAAGGAAGCTGCAGGAGGGTGAGAGGCTGGCACCACTTGACAATTTGGCCATCTCCTTCTTTTTGCCTTCATCTTCTTCCTGTGCTTTTGTGTCACTTCCCCAGAAGCATTTTGGCCTGTAATCCCGTCACTTGAAAGGAGCCTGTGTGATGGAATGGGCATGTCCTGACCAGGAAAATGAAAAGGGGTCACTGCAGGGAACATAAGTCACCCATCTCTTCCATTGCGGTGTTTTGCATGCAAGATGAGTTTCCGGTATACACATTACATGCGCAAAAGGCACCTCTGGGCCTGGGGCAGTCTGGACTGGTATAAAAGCCTGTCCAACAGCAGGCTCCATCATCCTCTGCTCTTGCCTTCTCCTCCTTGGCGAACAAGGTGAGCTGCAAGTGCCTTCTCCTCACTCCCCTCATTCTCTTCTTCTCCCCTTGGCCTTCTGGCCTCGACCAAGTCTTTGCCTCCATGTAGCTCTTTGTGTGGTCCTTGCTCCTTGACGCTGCTCCCTCCATCACTGTTCTGCTTGCCAGTGAGGGGAGAGGTGAGAGGAGGTCTTGGACTGTCTTTGCAGGGGCCCTTGGGGACCTTGGCTCACAAGCCCCTCCCTGTCCTCATGTACCGTGTCCCTGCTCCCCAGACTATGCCTTCTGTCTTGGCCAGCAAACTGTCAGGCTGCTGCTGACATGCTGCGTGTGTTTCCCTGCCCTCTCTCCCAGGTGCGCCTCCATCCTGCAGCCATGTCCTGCTACGATCTGTGCCGTCCCTGTGGGCCAACCCCGCTTGCCAACAGCTGCAACGAGCCCTGTGTCCGGCAGTGCCAGGACTCCCGTGTGGTGATCCAGCCCTCTCCCGTGGTGGTGACCCTGCCCGGCCCCATCCTCAGCTCCTTCCCCCAGAACACCGCTGTGGGATCCACCACCTCAGCTGCCGTTGGCAGCATCCTGAGTGAGGAGGGAGTGCCCATCTCCTCCGGGGGCTTTGGCCTCTCTGGCTTTGGTGGCCGCTACAGTGGCAGAAGGTGCCTGCCCTGCTAAAAGTCCAGTGAGCGCATCGACCAGGAAGCCCGAAGCCAGGTGCCGGACTGAGGACGGAGCTGCTGGCCAGAGTTTCCAGATGGGCTGAGCACCCTCGTGGCCTCCTGCAGAGCAGAGAGGGAAGCCAGGGTGCCAGCCTGCGCTGTCTGGAAACACGGCCAGCAGACAGCTTCTTCTTCTCGCGCTTTCTTCTCTTCCTCATGAGCCCTTGCTGTCTCTTGCTGTCCTGTGCCACGGGTTCATCTGGAAGCACATCAAGGGTTTCCTGTTTGTTCTCCCTCTTGCCATGCGAGGGAGGAAGATGTGCATCCCACTGTGGTGAAGGGGGTCTGACTGGCAGCTGTCCTTGTGGCAGTCTGGACTGGATTTCTTCATCCACAAGCTGCTTTGATTCCTTCTTGAGACTCATTAAAGTTTATGCTGCACTGTGATCTGTGTCCCATCATGTTCCTTTTCTTTTGGTATTTCCAGGAAGCTGTCCACTGGGAAATCTGTGGATATATATTTTTAAATGTTTATTGGAAGGTTTTGGTTAAAATATTACTTCCCTGGTTGGTTGTGTTATTACTGGCTCATACTGAATGGAACTTCTCATGCTGTCCCGTATGCTGGGGAAATTCTACAACACTTTACACCATAGCTAAAGGCCTGCCTTCCCTGACTGATTGCTTTTTCAGGCAAAGTCCTGAGTCTTGCTGTGTGGGAAGACCCTCAATAAACACCATCTTTGTTAATATTCCTGAGTCACCCTGAGCTGACAGTGGGAGCATAGTGCTGTGAACAGCTGATACCGGAGAGGGAAGGCAACAACTGCAGCAGGTGATCAGGGAACGTAGGGAACTGCAGGGAACTGGAGCTCTGGGGCAGGGTAGCATTCTGAAGACCGACTGCTGGGTAGTACTGGCCAGTGGGAAACCACATGTGTGTGTTTGCTGAGATGCATGGGGAGAGGAAATTGAGGGAAACGATTGTTGTGCTTTGTGCTGTGCTGGTGCAGCCTCACATTGAGTACTGTGTTGAGTTTTGGCTGCCACAGTATAAGAAGGTTATAAAACTATTAGAGTGTCCAAAGGAGGGCTACAAGTTGGTGAAAGGTCTCGAGGGAAAGACATACGACCAGTTTTCTCAGTCACCTGTGTTTTTCAGCCTAGAGAATAGGAGACTGAGGGGAGGCCTCCTTGCGGCCTACAGCTTCTTCACGAGGGAAATTAAAGGTAGGCCCTGTTCACTTCTCTGTGGTGACAGTGGCAGGACCTGAGGGAATGGCATGGATCTGCAACAAGGGAGGTTCAGGCTGGATGTTAGGAAAAGCTTCTTCACTCTGAGAAGGCAGTCAGCACTGGAACAGGCTCCTCCTGGGAGTGGTCATGGCACTGAGGCTGCCGGCATTCAGGAAGCGTTTGGAAACCACTCTCAGACGTATATTCTGATTGTTTGGTGGTCCTGTGTGGAGATAGAAGTTGTACTTGATGATCCTTGTGGGTCCCTTCTAACTCAGGATATTCTAGGATTCTATGAAGCAGAGGTCGTGATGCATACTTTCCTCTATAGACATCCTGCTGTCATTCTCAGGCCCTGCCAGCTTGTGATGAGTTTTCGTGTTGCATGGAAAGTTTTCCAAGCATTTTGCAGTGGAGGTTATTGAATTAGCATGTAGTTTGAAAGCAGAAGTTGCAGGAAGCCTTGAGGAGGAGGAAGGAGGAGTTGTGAAGCCACTACATCACTGCACTGACCTTTGGTAGTGTGAGGGGTGTAGACTTAGCATGTGTTGGAAAGGGGTGTCTCTCCTCAAACGTCCTTCTTCTGTTGACTGGGGACTTCAGGAGGCTGCCCAGCCAAAGGAGGGAAGGGCAAAGAACATGTGAATTTCTCCTATGTGAGATTGCAGACAGTCTAAAACCCAACGGGTATCCAACCTGACTGGAAAGTTCAGCCAAGCTTTTTGTGGTAGGTTGACCCTGTATTTCTTTCAGATGACCTTGAAGCTGCTCCCTTACTGCCATCGCCATATAATGGGCTTTTAGAATCAGAAAGGAAAATATGGGAAAAGGAAGCTTGTACATAGAGAAATAACAGTTTAATAAGTAAGGAAGAAAGGAAAAACTGAAGAAGAAGTGGTGTAAAGCTATTTACCTCCAGCATGCCCAGCTGGTCCCTAAACACCTACTATGGGAAATACTTGTGCCCTAGCTTCTCTCAAATTTTCTTGCTGAGTAGGATGCTACCTTTAATGGAACATCTCTGTTTATTTTGGGTCAACCATCCTTACTGTGTTCTCTGCAAGACTTATGCCCAGACCCAGCATACTTTGCCAGGGCACAAGGGTGGGGAATTGTGTAGGAGTGAAAAGCAGAGAAAGCCTTTACATTGTGCAAGCACTTCTCAGCAACAGCTAAAATGTCTTCGTGTTACGAACATAACTTTGGCTACAAGTCTCAATAACAGAACGATAGGAACTGAATTGAAGAAAATTAACTCAATTCCAGCAAGTAAAAGTACACAGTGAAAGAGTTTGGGTGTAGGTTAAGCAATGGATGTAGTTAGTTGTCCTGTCAGAGAAAAGCGTTTGTAAGACAGGTCATATTTTTTGGAAGTGCTACAAAACATGCAAAATTCAATATAAAATTCCATAAAGGAAGATACCAGAGGATAAGAGACAGGCATCCCCTGGAGTGCTGCGACAGTCCTCATCAACAGCTGCATTGTCTCCTTCTGCTGACGTGTATTTTTGCCTGTAAACATTTTAGCCTCTAATCCCCTGACTTGAAGAAGCCCGCATGGCAGAATGGCTATGACACCAGTAAGGAAATGAAAGGGGAGCATTGCAGGGAACAAATAAATGCCAGAGATTGTTAAATTGTAATGTCTTGCATATGAGATGAGCTTGCTGGTAAAAACATTACGTGTGCAGATGGTGCCTCTGGGCCTGGGGCAGTTTGAAGACTATAAAAACCTGTCTAACAGTAATCTCCTTCATCCACTTCTCTTGCCGTCTCCTCCTTGGTGAACAAGGTGAGCTGTAGGAGCCTTCTCCATACCCCCCTCTTGCTCTTCTCCCCTTGGCCTTCTGGCCTCGACCAAGTCTTTGCCTCCATGTAGCTCTTTGTGTGGTCCTTGCTCCTTGACTCTGCTCCCTCTGTTGCTGTTCTGTGTGTCATTGAGGGGAGAGGTGGGAGAAGGCCTTAGGCTGTCTTTGCAAAGGCCCTTGGGCTTCTCTCTGTCGTCGTGGGCCCTGTCCCTGCTCCCCAGACTATACATTCTGTCTTGGCCAGCAGACTGTCAGGCTGCTGCTGACATGCTGCGTGTGCTTTGCCTGCCCTCTCTCCCAGGTGCGCCTCCATCCCGCAGCCATGTCCTGCTACGATCTGTGCCGTCCCTGTGGGCCAACCCCGCTTGCCAACAGCTGCAACGAGCCCTGTGTCCGGCAGTGCCAGGACTCCCGTGTGGTGATCCAGCCCTCTCCCGTGGTGGTGACCCTGCCCGGCCCCATCCTCAGCTCTTTCCCCCAGAACACCGCTGTGGGATCCACCACCTCAGCTGCCGTTGGCAGCATCCTGAGTGAGGAGGGAGTGCCCATCTCCTCCGGGGGCTTTGGCCTCTCTGGCTTTGGTGGCCGCTACAGTGGCAGAAGGTGCCTGCCCTGCTAAAGCCCACGAGGATGTCCAGTGAGCGCATCGACCAGGAAGCCCGAAGCCAGGTGCTGGACTGAGGACGGAGCTGCTGGCCAGAGTTTCCAGATGGGCTGAGCACCCTCGTGGCCTCCTGCAGAGCAGAGAGGGAAGCCAGGGTGCCAGCCTGCACTGTCTGGAAACACAGCCAGCAGACAGCTTCTTCTTCTTGTGCTTTCTTCTCTTCAGCATGAGTCCTTGTTGTCTCCTGCTGTCCTGTGCCATGAGTTCATCTGGAAGCAAGTCAAGAGCATCATCTTTGTTCTTCCTCTCACCATGTGAGGGGGGAAGAAGTGCTTCCCATTGTGGTGAAGGGGGTCTGACTGGCAGCTGTCCTTGTGGCAGCCTGGACTGGATTTCTTCGACCACGAGCTGCTTTGATTGCTTCTTGAGACTCATTAAAGTTTATGCTGCATTGTAATCTGTGTCTCCTCATGATACTTCCCTTTTGAGATTCTCAGCCACGCTCTCTAGAGGGAACTGGGATAACGTAGAATCTAAAGTTGTGGTTAGCCCCCACATCCTCTGTGTGCCTACAGTCCTGTTTCTGAAGCACTGAACCAGTCCCGCAGGGCTGCGCAGGTGCTGCTTGTATGTTTGCCAGACAATTCTGCAGCATTCAAGTGAGGGATTTTGGCGAGTCCCTGTCTCACCCTTGCCTACGAGAGCAAGGAGAGGAAGAAACCCTCCTGGATGAAGCTGTTGTGCCTTCCTGACCTTCTGCCCCAAAATGCAAGAGAGCCAACATCAGGGAGGGAAGCAACATGGCTTGAGAGTGGCTGTTTGGTCCAACTACACCGCGCTCTGGTGATTGCTCCTGCCACAGGGGAAACAAGGGAAAACAAGCTCCATAGCCCTTCTTCCCTTATGCTCTAGTCCTCCACAGGAGATGCTTTTGTCTGTGTCACCCACTCCTGCTTGAGGCAGAGTGAGGGGCACCTCTCATGCTATCCCCTGTGCTGGGGAAATCCTATGATGCCTTACACCACAGCTAAAGGCCTGCATTCTCTGACCAACCACTGGTATGAGGCAAAGCCCTCAGCCTTGCTGTGCAGGAAGACTCTCAGGAAACATGCTCCTTGTCAACATTCCTGAGCCACCTCGAGCTGACAGCAGGAGCAAAGTGCAGTGAAAAGCTGATACCAGGGAGGGAAGGCAACAACTGCAGCAGGCAATCAGGGAGCGCAGGGTGCTGCAAGGCATTGCAGCTTTTTTGGGCAGACCCTGAGGTGCGAGACATGTTTTTCCTTGGAAAATTAATTGAAGCTTCCTTCCTTTCTTCTTTTGGGGTAGATGCAGCTGGTGTCCTATGTCCCAAGTGCACAGGAGATTTCTTCCTCATGCATATGAGTTGTCTGAGTGCAGCAGAGGCCCAATGGCCCTCATCAGGCTCACCTGGAGCCTCCCACCACACCCTCTTCCCATTGACCCTGGTGCTATAGTTAAGTTTTGTCCTGAGCCTTTGGCCCCCCCTTCAGATCCGGGTCATCAGTGTGGGTTGCCTGCTCTGTTGCAGATTTGCTTTTGCCTGCCCCTGGGTTGCCTTGGTAGGGCTAAAGTTGCCCAGTGGTTTCCCAGCTTTCCCTTGGGTCTGTCTGTGTTACTTTTTCTGGGCCTGGTCAGCAGTCTTTGGGCCCCGTGTTGACCCTGGTTGCTGTCACTGGACCTGACCCTGAAGTGTGGACTGTCTTGTCATCAGTCCTATGTCACCTGACCACCGAGCTAGACGCCTGGCTGAATCTGCCTTCCATCTCCTCATCTTCCTTGGTCAGGTGCTGTACAACGAGGGCCATTGCTGGTATAGCTGATGCCCTGTTGGCTGTGTGGCCTTGCTTGGCTCCTGGCTCCCATTGTGTAGGCAGCAGGTGGCTCGTACTGAGCTGTGACAGCACTCTTTGGGATAGATGTTTACTGTCATCATCAGGGTAGTACTGTGCACCTTCAAAGCTTTCCTCATCTTCCTAAATGAGGAATTTGGTCGGGCCTCTGTGATTTGACAGTTGCCTTTGTCTGCTGTCGTCCCAGCCTCATTGGGAAGGCGTTTTGTCCAGCCCTTGGGAAGACGGCCTGGCTGAGGGGCCTGAGCTGTGTATGCCTAGTATTCCTTGCTGGGCAGTCGTGCCCCCAAGAAACATGCTGCTGGTATGGCTTGGTGTCACCCCTTGGCACACGTCCCCAGGGAGGTGCTGATACCTGCTGCTGCCCAGGCTGCCCTCAACGGCACTCTCAGACCTCCCTGGTTTTTGGGCAGGGTTCTGTGTTGCACGGAAATATGGTCACATGTTTGCTGGTGTGTACTGTTCTGTCGGTATGTGGGGTCAAAGCAGAATCTGAGGCGTGGAGATGGGGAAGGAGGAAAGGAGCTGTGTTTGTTGTCCAGTATGGGGCTTTGTCTGCAGGAGACATCCCGGTTTAACAGGAGTGGGCAGCAGGAGTGAGTAGTAGAGAGAGAGCCATGTCCGTGTTTCTGAAAGAGGCCTGCTGTGGTGACAGGGGACCTCTAGTTGCTGGGGACAGAGGGGAGAGGAAAACCAGTCAGGCTTTTGTCACCTGAGAGCAAGGCTTGATCCCACAGAAGGGCTGAGGCTTGATGGCAGAGCAGCCATACTTGGAAATCTGGTGCCTAAGGCAGCCTGAGCAGGTTGATAGGTAAAGCAAAGGCTGTACCTGCTCTTTGCTGATGAGCCTGGCTGGCAGTCTGACCTTTAAGGGTGGGTTTGCATGGAAATGAGTACCCATGCATTTAGGACAAAGCCTGAAGGAAGCTGCAGGAGGGTGAGAGGCTGGCACCACTTGACAATTTGGCCATCTCCTTCTTTTTGCCTTCATCTTCTTCCTGTGCTTTTGTGTCACTTCCCCAGAAGCATTTTGGCCTGTAATCCCGTCACTTGAAAGGAGCCTGTGTGATGGAATGGGCATGTCCTGACCAGGAAAATGAAAAGGGGTCACTGCAGGGAACATAAGTCACCCATCTCTTCCATTGCGGTGTTTTGCATGCAAGATGAGTTTCCGGTATACACATTACATGCGCAAAAGGCACCTCTGGGCCTGGGGCAGTCTGGACTGGTATAAAAGCCTGTCCAACAGCAGGCTCCATCATCCTCTGCTCTTGCCTTCTCCTCCTTGGCGAACAAGGTGAGCTGCAAGTGCCTTCTCCTCACTCCCCTCATTCTCTTCTTCTCCCCTTGGCCTTCTGGCCTCGACCAAGTCTTTGCCTCCATGTAGCTCTTTGTGTGGTCCTTGCTCCTTGACGCTGCTCCCTCCATCACTGTTCTGCTTGCCAGTGAGGGGAGAGGTGAGAGGAGGTCTTGGACTGTCTTTGCAGGGGCCCTTGGGGACCTTGGCTCACAAGCCCCTCCCTGTCCTCATGTACCGTGTCCCTGCTCCCCAGACTATGCCTTCTGTCTTGGCCAGCAAACTGTCAGGCTGCTGCTGACATGCTGCGTGTGTTTCCCTGCCCTCTCTCCCAGGTGCGCCTCCATCCTGCAGCCATGTCCTGCTACGATCTGTGCCGTCCCTGTGGGCCAACCCCGCTTGCCAACAGCTGCAACGAGCCCTGTGTCCGGCAGTGCCAGGACTCCCGTGTGGTGATCCAGCCCTCTCCCGTGGTGGTGACCCTGCCCGGCCCCATCCTCAGCTCCTTCCCCCAGAACACCGCTGTGGGATCCACCACCTCAGCTGCCGTTGGCAGCATCCTGAGTGAGGAGGGAGTGCCCATCTCCTCCGGGGGCTTTGGCCTCTCTGGCTTTGGTGGCCGCTACAGTGGCAGAAGGTGCCTGCCCTGCTAAAAGTCCAGTGAGCGCATCGACCAGGAAGCTCGAAGCCAGGTGCCGGACTGAGGACGGAGCTGCTGGCCAGAGTTTCCAGATGGGCTGAGCACCCTCGTGGCCTCCTGCAGAGCAGAGAGGGAAGCCAGGGTGCCAGCCTGCGCTGTCTGGAAACACGGCCAGCAGACAGCTTCTTCTCCAGTTTTCTTGTCTGCATCCTCAGCCCTTTTTGTCTCCTGCTGTCCTGTGCCATGGATTCATCTGGAAGCAAGTCAAGAGTGTCCTGTTTTTTCTTCATTTCCTCTTCTGATGGAGGAAGACCTGCATGCTTTTCCGGTGAAGTGTGATCTGTCTAGCAGCTGTCCTTGTGGCAGCCTGGTCTGGATCCTTTCCTCCATGTGCTGCTTTGATTCCTTCTTCAGACTCATTAAAGTTTTTGCTTCAAATTAATCTGAGTCTCCTTATGTTTCTTTTCTATTGGGATGTTCAGTGAATCTCTTCAGTGAGAAATGTGATGTCTTGGATTGGAATAGCTTGAGAGGATATGGTCCTAATGTGGATCTCCTTTGTTCCTGTAGGAGATGAGTACCCTTAAAGAATTTGGTCTTTATAAGAGTGTAAGAGAGATGGTAGTAAGTCATATTGGCAAAGTGTGAAGTCTTAGAAGTGTGTCCGGGAACTCCCTCTCATTGAAATATCACCAACAGGAAGGATTACCAACACTTCCTATTCTTCTGTGTAAGGCAGGAAATTATGAATGGGCGAAGCATGATTAAAAAAGAAAAGCCACGCACCTTTCTCCCAAGACCATATTTAATATGAGGGAGAGTCCAAAACCCAAGTCTAGAGGTGTCCTGCTTAGAAAGGTGATGCATAAGTGGATCGGAGTGACCATAATGTTTATGAGTTACACTAACGTTGATGACACCAAGACGAGTGGTACAGTTGATATCCCTGTTGGGAATGGATTTTAGCAGAAGTCACCCTGCCAGATGTGAGAACTGGGGCCATGTGAACTTCATGGAGTTCAGCAAGGGCACGTGCAAGTTCCTGCATCTGATTTGAGGAGATCCCCCATGTCAGTACAGGCTGGCTGTGGGCATGTAGATGTGGTGCTTTGGTACATGGTTTAGTGTTAGCCTTGGCAGTGCTAGGCTAAGAGTTGCACTTGATGATCTTAGAGGTCTTTTCCAACCTAAATGACTCTATGATTCTGTGAATTGACTGAGATTGGCCCTGCAGTGTAGGAGTCAGCAATATGTGCTTGTAGCCCAGAAACCCAATTACATCTTGGGCTGCATGAAAAGAAGTGTGTCCAGCAGGAAAAAGGGAGGTAATTGTCTCCATCTGCTGTGCTCTACTTCACCCAGAGTACCATATCCACTTCTGGGTTCCCTGGTACAAGAAAGACATGGACCTGTTAGAGCAGGTCTAGCAGAGGCCTTGAAAATGACCTGGGAGCTGGAGTACCTCTGCTCTAAAGGCAGGCTGAGAGAGTTGGGCTTCTTGAGCCTGGAGAGGAGAAGGCTCCAGGGAAACCTTTTTGCAGCCTTTAAATATCTAAAGTTGTCTTGTAAGAAAGATGGATAAAGACTTTTTACCAGGCACAGCAGTGACAGGACAAGGGAAAACAGTTTTAAATGGAAAGACGGTAAGTTGAGAGGGGATCTAACGAAGAAAGTTTTCACAGTGAAGGTTGTTACACACTGGAAGAGGTTGTGCAGAGAAGCTGAGGATGCCTCAGCATTGAGAATGTTCAAAGTGAGGTTGAATGGAATATGAGTAACCGGATCTGGCAGAAGATGTTCCTGCCCAAGGCAGAAGGTTGAACTAGATGATCTTTAAAGGTCCCTTCCAAACTAAGCCATTCCCTAACTTAAGATTTTATTATAGCATCAGGGGGAACAATTGATGATGCTGGCCCTCCCATGTGGAAGTCCAGGTGATGCTTCAGGGTTAGGAGGAAACCTACCCCAAACATCAGGACAAGTGTTGAAGCAAGGCCCCAAAGGGCAAGAGGCTGGCATTCCCCGACGAGGTTGCACACTCCTCATCACTGGCTGCATCATCTGCTTGTGCTGACGTGTCACGTCTCCTGGAAAAAAATATTTTGGCCTCTAATCCTGTGACTTGAAAGAAGACTCCATGGTGGAATGGGCATGTCTTAAGCAAGGAAATGAAAAGGGAGCGTTGCAGGGAACAGAAACAAGACACCCATTCCTTTAATTGTAGTGTTTTACATACAAATGGGCTTGCTGTAACACATGCTGCATACGTGGTGTGCCACTGGGCCTGAGGCTGTCCGAGCCAGTTTAAAAACCCATCCAACAGCAGGCTCCATCATCCACTGCTCTTGCCTTCTCCTCCTTGGCGAACAAGGTGAGCTGCAAGTGCCTTCTCCTCACTCCCCTCATTCTCTTCTTCTCCCCTTGGCCTTCTGGCCTCGACCAAGTCTTTGCCTCCATGTAGCTCTTTGTGTAGTCCTTGCTCCTTGACGCTGCTCCCTCCGTCACTGTTCTGCTTGCCAGTGAGGGGGGAGGTGGGAGAAGGTCTTGGGCTGTCTCTGCAGAGAACCTTGGGCACCCAGTTCCCCAATCCTCTCTATGTCCTCATACACCATTTCCCTGCTCCCCAGACTGTGCCTCCTGTCTTGGCCAGCAGGCTGTCAGGCTGCTGCTGACATGCTGCGTGTGCTTTGCCTGCCCTCTCTCCCAGGTGCGCCTCCATCCCGCAGCCATGTCCTGCTACGATCTGTGCCGTCCCTGTGGGCCAACCCCGCTTGCCAACAGCTGCAACGAGCCCTGTGTCCGGCAGTGCCAGGACTCCCGTGTGGTGATCCAGCCCTCTCCCGTGGTGGTGACCCTGCCCGGCCCCATCCTCAGCTCTTTCCCCCAGAACACCGCTGTGGGATCCACCACCTCAGCTGCCGTTGGCAGCATCCTGAGTTCTGAAGGAGTGCCCATCTCCTCTGGGGGCTTTGGCCTCTCTGGCTTTGGTGGCCGCTACTGCGGCAGAAGGTGCCTGCCCTGCTAAAGCCCACGAGGACATCCAGTGAGTGCATCGACCAGGAAGCCCGAAGCCAGGTGCCGGACTGAGGACGGAGCTGCTGGCCAGAGTTTCCAGATGGGCTGAGCACCCTCGTGGCCTCCTGCAGAGCAGAGAGGGAAGCCAGGGTGCCAGCCTGTGTTGTCTGGAAACACAGCCAGCAGACAGCTTCTTCTTCTTGTGCTTTCTTTTTTTCATCATGAGTCCTTGTTGTCTCCTGCTTTCCTGTGCCATGGGTTCATCTGGAAGCAAGTCAAGAGTGTCCTGTTTCTTCTTCCTGCCATCTTCTCAGGGAGGAAGATGTGCATGCTGTTGTGGTGAAGTAGGGTCTTGCATGACAGCTGTCCTTGTGTCAGACTTGGCCGGATCCCTTCCATTGTGAGTTGCTGTGATTGCTTCTTCAGACTCATTAAAGTTTTTGCTTCAAATTAATCTGAGTCTCCTTATGTTCCTTTTCTATTGGGATGTTCAGTGGATCTCTCCAGTGAGAAATGTGATGTCTTGGATTGGAAAAGCATGAGAGAATATGGTCCTAATGTGGATCTCCTTTGTTCCTGTAGGAGATGAGTACCCTTAAAGAATTTGGTCTTTATAAGAGTCTAAGAGAGGTGGACAGATTTGTACTGACAAAGTCTTAGAATCATAGAATTAAAGAACTGGGTTTGAAAGGGACCTAAATATATCTTTGGGTCCAACCCCCTTGCGAAAGCAGGTTCCTTAGAGCAGTTTGCCCAAGTAGGTATCCAGACTGGTCTTTAGTGTCTTCAAAGAAGGAGAGTCCACAGCCTTCCTGTGCAGCCTGTTCCAGTGCTCTGTTGCTGTCACTGTGAAGAAGTTCTTTTGCATGTTGGTGCGGAACTTCCTGTGATCCATTTTGTGGACACTGCCCCTTGTCCTGTCCCCACAAACCACTGAAAAGAGGTTGGCCATATCCCTCTGTCTCCTACACTTAAGGTATTTATAAACATGAATAAGATCCCCTCTCAGTCTTCTTTTCTAAAGGCTGAACAGACCCAGGTCTGTCAGCCTTTCCTCATAGGTGAGATGCTCCTTGCCCCCTGAGGATGGTGACCCTGCCCGGCCCCATCCTCAGCTCCTTCCCCCAGAACACCGCTGTGGGATCCACCACCTCAGCTGCCGTTGGCAGCATCCTGAGTTCCGAAGGAGTTCCCATCTCCTCCGGGGGCTTTGGCCTCTCTGGCTTTGGTGGCCGCTACTGCGGCAGAAGGTGCCTGCCCTGCTAAAGCTCACGAGGACATCCAGTGAGCGCATCGACCAGGAAGCCCGAAGCCAGGTGCCAGACTGAGGACGGAGCTGCTGGCCAGAGTTTCCAGATGGGCTGAACACCCTCGTAGCCTCCTGCAGAGCAGAGAGGGAAGCCAGGGTGCCAGCCTGCGCTGTCTGGAAACACAGCCAGCAGACAGCTTCTTCTTCTCGCGCTTTCTTCTCTTCAGCATGAGTCCTTGTTGTCTCCTGCTTTCCTGTGCCATGAGTTCATCTGGAAGCAAGTCAAGAGCATCATCTTTGTTCTTCCTCTCACCATGTGAGGGCGGGAGATGTGCATTCTGTTTTGGTAAAGTGGGGTCTGTCTGACAGCTGTCCATGTGTCAGCTTGGACCTGATCCCTTCCTCCAAGTGCTGTTTCGATTCTTTGTTCAGATTCATTAAAGGTTACACTGCAATGTAGTCTGAGCCTCCTTATTTTCCTTTTTTATTGGGATGTCCAATGAAGCTGTCCAGGGAGAAATGTGATGTCTTAGGGTGGAAACGTGTGGGCGGATATGGTCCTAATATGAGCTCCTCCTTGCAAGTTGGATTTGACTAGTCTTGAGGCATATATCCATTTGTGGAGAGGTGGAGTGGTGTATGTTGTAAAACATAACGAAGTATGCTTGTGCAGGCCAGTAAACAACTGGATGATGCTCTGATGGTGGATTACCACTCTAAAGATATTGTTTTGCTCATGCTTCCTCCAAGCACACCTGTGAAAGCCTCAAAGATGAGAGAGTTCCAAAGAAGTCAAAGGGACAATGAGCATCTAGGACAGCAGTGTAAATTGATATCTAAGCCCTGCTTTGATCTTGTGCTGTGGATATGTATACTGTCTAGGGGAGTGAGAGGGAAACATGGAGGATGTTTTCTGTCCTCTAGGGAGAAAATCAGAGTATGTGATATGTCCGGAAAACCTTGCATAGGGCAGGAATGGAGCAGAACAAGTATGATCTCCCCTGGTAGAAATGTCCTGTGGTGAAAAGTGTTATGTCTTTCAGGGTACTACGTGTGCATCCCTGTGTCCTGAAGCCAAGTGGGTCTGGAGAAGCCCTGCAGAACCCCTCCAAAAATCCCATTCTGATGCTGTGCAGGCTAGGCTGTGCCTGGGTTGGTCCCAAGCCAATGATTGCTTTGTCCCTCCACCCTGGCCTCAAGCTGGGGAGACCGAGGTTGTGGTAGACCAACAGCTCTGTTCTCAGTCCCCCCTTCCCACACGCTTGTCCTCCGCAGGCAGTGCTGTGCTCCTGCCGCTCTGATCCTGCCTCAGGCAGAGTTAGGGGCACGTCTGGTGCCCTTGCTCATCTGGCTGCCCTTGTGAGGACTCCCAGAGCATGCGTGCTGCTGAGCCGGGTGGGTGGGGTGTCCTGGGGAAATCCTACCAAATATGTGCTTGTGCCTGCTGTGCTGTCAGTCTGGACAGCCAGAGCGCAAAGACATGGGCAGGCAGAGTGATGTGTACCGATTACTCAGCATGTACTTTTGTTATTGAAGCTCTCCAGTAGAAAGTCTTGGGACAGCAGCAGCCTTCATTCCCAATTTTTGGAATTAAGATGTATAAAGCAGGAAGGTATGAAGGAAAGAAGTACGATTACAAGAGAAGAGCCAGGCACATTTCTCCCAAAAGCAATAGTTAATTTGACGGGGAGTCAAAAAACAAGACTAGAGGAGCCCTGCCTAGAAAAGTAATGTTTAACTCAAGATGAGGGCATATTATAAAGGGGAGCAATTGTTGTGGCCAGACTTTGAATGTAGAAGTCCATCCTGGTGCTTCAGGGATGGGAGGAGAACAGCCTCAATCATCAAGATAAATACTAACACAATGCCCCAGAGACTAAGAGGCTGGCATCCCCTGGAGTGCTAGGACACTCTTCATCACTGGTGGTACCATTCTTGTGCTGACGTGTCCTTTTTCAGACATTTTGGCCTCTAATCTTGTCACTTGAAAGGAGCCTGCCTGATTGAATAAGCATGCCCTAAAAAGGGACATAAAAAGGAAGTATTGCAGGTAACATAAACAAGACAATTTCTGTAATTGTGATGTTTTGCATGGAAGATGAGCTTCTGGTAAACACATTACAATTGCAAAGGATGCTTTGTACCTGGAGCGTTCTTGTCCCGGTATAAAAACACATCCAACAGAAGGCTCCATCATCCACTTTTCTTACCTTTTCTTCCTTGGTGAACAAGGTGAGCTGCAAGTACCTTCTCTGCACTTCCCTCATTCTCTTCTTCTCCCCTTGGCCTTCTGGCCACGACCGAGGCTTTGCCTCTGTGTAGTTTCAGTATGGGCCTTGTCCCTTGAGGCTGCTCACTATTCCGCTTGTCACTGCGGTGGTAGCTTGGAGAAGGTCTTGGGCTATTTTTGCAGAGGCCCTTGGGCCCCTCCCTGTCCTCATACACCATTTCCCTGCTCCCCAGACTATGTCTTCTGTCTTGGCCAGCAGGCTGTCAGGCTGTTGCTGACACGCTGCATGTGCTTTCCCTACCCTCTCTCCTAGGTTCGCCTCCATCCCGCAGCCATGTCCTGCTACGATCTGTGCCGTCCCTGTGGGCCAACCCCGCTTGCCAACAGCTGCAACGAGCCCTGTGTCCGGCAGTGCCAGGACTCCCGTGTGGTGATCCAGCCCTCTCCCGTGGTGGTGACCCTGCCCGGCCCCATCCTCAGCTCCTTCCCCCAGAACACCGCTGTGGGATCCACCACCTCAGCTGCCGTTGGCAGCATCCTGAGTGAGGAGGGAGTGCCCATCTCCTCTGGGGGCTTTGGCCTCTCTGGCTTTGGTGGCCGCTACAGTGGCAGAAGGTGCCTGCCCTGCTAAAGCCCACGAGGATGTCCAGTGAGTGCATCGACCAGGAAGCCCGAAGCCAGGTGCTGGACTGAGGACGGAGCTGCTGGCAAGAGTTTCCAGATGGGCTGAGCACCCTCGTGGCCTCCTGCAGAGCAGAGAGGGAAGCCAGGGTGCCAGCCTGCACTGTCTGGAAACACAGCCAGCAGACAGCTTCTTCTTCTTGTGCTTTCTTCTCTTCATCATGAGTCCTTGTTGTCTCCTGCTGTCCTGTGCCATGAGTTCATCTGGAAGCAAGTCAAGAGCATCATCTTTGTTCTTCCTCTCACCATGTGAGGGGGGAAGAAGTGCTTCCCATTGTGGTGAAGGGGGTCTGACTGGCAGCTGTCCTTGTGGCAGCCTGGACTGGATTTCTTCGACCACGAGCTGCTTTGATTGCTTCTTGAGACTCATTAAAGTTTATGCTGCATTGTAATCTGTGTCTCCTCATGATACTTCCCTTTTGAGATTCTCAGCCACGCTCTCTAGAGGGAACTGGGATAACGTAGAATCTAAAGTTGTGGTTAGCCCCCACATCCTCTGTGTGCCTACAGTCCTGTTTCTGAAGCACTGAACCAGTCCCGCAGGGCTGCGCAGGTGCTGCTTGTATGTTTGCCAGACAATTCTGCAGCATTCAAGTGAGGGATTTTGGCGAGTCCCTGTCTCACCCTTGCCTACGAGAGCAAGGAGAGGAAGAAACCCTCCTGGATGAAGCTGTTGTGCCTTCCTGACCTTCTGCCCCAAAATGCAAGAGAGCCAACATCAGGGAGGGAAGCAACATGGCTTGAGAGTGGCTGTTTGGTCCAACTACACCGCGCTCTGGTGATTGCTCCTGCCACAGGGGAAACAAGGGAAAACAAGCTCCATAGCCCTTCTTCCCTTATGCTCTAGTCCTCCACAGGAGATGCTTTTGTCTGTGTCACCCACTCCTGCTTGAGGCAGAGTGAGGGGCACCTCTCATGCTATCCCCTGTGCTGGGGAAATCCTATGATGCCTTACACCACAGCTAAAGGCCTGCATTCTCTGACCAACCACTGGTATGAGGCAAAGCCCTCAGCCTTGCTGTGCAGGAAGACTCTCAGGAAACATGCTCCTTGTCAACATTCCTGAGCCACCTCGAGCTGACAGCAGGAGCAAAGTGCAGTGAAAAGCTGATACCAGGGAGGGAAGGCAACAACTGCAGCAGGCAATCAGGGAGCGCAGGGTGCTGCAAGGCATTGCAGCTTTTTTGGGCAGACCCTGAGGTGCGAGACATGTTTTTCCTTGGAAAATTAATTGAAGCTTCCTTCCTTTCTTCTTTTGGGGTAGATGCAGCTGGTGTCCTATGTCCCAAGTGCACAGGAGATTTCTTCCTCATGCATATGAGTTGTCTGAGTGCAGCAGAGGCCCAATGGCCCTCATCAGGCTCACCTGGAGCCTCCCACCACACCCTCTTCCCATTGACCCTGGTGCTATAGTTAAGTTTTGTCCTGAGCCTTTGGCCCCCCCTTCAGATCCGGGTCATCAGTGTGGGTTGCCTGCTCTGTTGCAGATTTGCTTTTGCCTGCCCCTGGGTTGCCTTGGTAGGGCTAAAGTTGCCCAGTGGTTTCCCAGCTTTCCCTTGGGTCTGTCTGTGTTACTTTTTCTGGGCCTGGTCAGCAGTCTTTGGGCCCCGTGTTGACCCTGGTTGCTGTCACTGGACCTGACCCTGAAGTGTGGACTGTCTTGTCATCAGTCCTATGTCACCTGACCACCGAGCTAGACGCCTGGCTGAATCTGCCTTCCATCTCCTCATCTTCCTTGGTCAGGTGCTGTACAACGAGGGCCATTGCTGGTATAGCTGATGCCCTGTTGGCTGTGTGGCCTTGCTTGGCTCCTGGCTCCCATTGTGTAGGCAGCAGGTGGCTCGTACTGAGCTGTGACAGCACTCTTTGGGATAGATGTTTACTGTCATCATCAGGGTAGTACTGTGCACCTTCAAAGCTTTCCTCATCTTCCTAAATGAGGAATTTGGTCGGGCCTCTGTGATTTGACAGTTGCCTTTGTCTGCTGTCGTCCCAGCCTCATTGGGAAGGCGTTTTGTCCAGCCCTTGGGAAGACGGCCTGGCTGAGGGGCCTGAGCTGTGTATGCCTAGTATTCCTTGCTGGGCAGTCGTGCCCCCAAGAAACATGCTGCTGGTATGGCTTGGTGTCACCCCTTGGCACACGTCCCCAGGGAGGTGCTGATACCTGCTGCTGCCCAGGCTGCCCTCAACGGCACTCTCAGACCTCCCTGGTTTTTGGGCAGGGTTCTGTGTTGCACGGAAATATGGTCACATGTTTGCTGGTGTGTACTGTTCTGTCGGTATGTGGGGTCAAAGCAGAATCTGAGGCGTGGAGATGGGGAAGGAGGAAAGGAGCTGTGTTTGTTGTCCAGTATGGGGCTTTGTCTGCAGGAGACATCCCGGTTTAACAGGAGTGGGCAGCAGGAGTGAGTAGTAGAGAGAGAGCCATGTCCGTGTTTCTGAAAGAGGCCTGCTGTGGTGACAGGGGACCTCTAGTTGCTGGGGACAGAGGGGAGAGGAAAACCAGTCAGGCTTTTGTCACCTGAGAGCAAGGCTTGATCCCACAGAAGGGCTGAGGCTTGATGGCAGAGCAGCCATACTTGGAAATCTGGTGCCTAAGGCAGCCTGAGCAGGTTGATAGGTAAAGCAAAGGCTGTACCTGCTCTTTGCTGATGAGCCTGGCTGGCAGTCTGACCTTTAAGGGTGGGTTTGCATGGAAATGAGTACCCATGCATTTAGGACAAAGCCTGAAGGAAGCTGCAGGAGGGTGAGAGGCTGGCACCACTTGACAATTTGGCCATCTCCTTCTTTTTGCCTTCATCTTCTTCCTGTGCTTTTGTGTCACTTCCCCAGAAGCATTTTGGCCTGTAATCCCGTCACTTGAAAGGAGCCTGTGTGATGGAATGGGCATGTCCTGACCAGGAAAATGAAAAGGGGTCACTGCAGGGAACATAAGACACCCATTTGTTTAATTGTGGTGTTTTGCATACTTGAAGGTCCTGTTGGTAAACACATTAGAAGTGCAAATGGTGCCTCTATGCCTGGGGCAGTCTGGACTGGTATAAAAGCCTGTCCAACAGCAGGCTCCATCATCCACTGCTCTTGCCTTCTCCTCCTTGGCGAACAAGGTGAGCTGCAAGTGCCTTCTCCTCACTCCCCTCATTCTCTTCTTCTCCCCTTGGCCTTCTGGCCTCGACCAAGTCTTTGCCTCCATGTAGCTCTTTGTGTAGTCCTTGCTCCTTGACGCTGCTCCCTCCGTCACTGTTCTGCTTGCCAGTGAGGGGGGAGGTGGGAGAAGGTCTTGGGCTGTCTCTGCAGAGAACCTTGGGCACCCAGTTCCCCAATCCTCTCTATGTCCTCATGCAACCTCTCTCTGCTCCCCATACTATGTCTTCCATTGTCCAGCAAACTGACAGGCTGCTGCTGACATGTGGTGTGTGTTTTCCCTGCCCTCTCTCCCAGGTGCGCCTCCATCCCGCAGCCATGTCCTGCTACGATCTGTGCCGTCCCTGTGGGCCAACCCCGCTTGCCAACAGCTGCAACGAGCCCTGTGTCCGGCAGTGCCAGGACTCCCGTGTGGTGATCCAGCCCTCTCCCGTGGTGGTGACCCTGCCCGGCCCCATCCTCAGCTCCTTCCCCCAGAACACTGCTGTGGGATCTTCAGCATCTGCTGCCGTTGGCAGCATCCTGAGTGAGGAGGGAGTGCCCATCTCCTCCGGGGGCTTTGGCCTCTCTGGCTTTGGTGGCCGCTACAGTGGCAGAAGGTGCCTGCCCTGCTAAAGCCCACGAGGATGTCCAGTGATCGCATTGACCAGGAAGCCCGAAGTCAGGTGCCGGACTGAGGACGGAGCTGCTGGCCAGAGTTTCCAGATGGGCTGAGCACCCTCGTGGCCTCCTGCAGAGCAGAGAGGGAAGCCAGGGTGCCAGCCTGTGCTGTCTGGAAACATGGCAAATACCTTAATCTTTAAATAACTGCTTCTGATTACTTCTGTTGCATTTTTACTTTGCTTTGTGTAATCCTCTCTTTATGAATAAGTTGAGGGTACTTAATGCCTCAGTAAGGAAAAGCAGTGTCTTGTCTGTGTTCCAGTGTTAATGGCTTCCTTCCTTTACATAAATATTTACTTTGCTTTTGCATTGTGGAATGTTTGCCTATCTCATTAAACTGAGTCTGCATCTTAATTTGAATTTCATTGTGTTTTGTTCTCTGCTTCCACCCTTTTGGGTGGAGTAAATCATTATATGGTAAAATCTATGCATTTATTAAACCATACCTTCACAGCTGAATTCGAGAATTTAATAGCCAGCAATAATCAACACTAAGTTTTTTCACCATTTACTCCATTCTTGAAGCATTTAACTGGTTTTCTTGCTAGCTTTTTCATTTTTTTCCACATCCATGTGGAATGTTACTTTTGCAACCTTTCACAGCGATAACTTTCTCATCTTGTCTCATAGTTTTCTTTGAAACTCTGAAAATTGCAAAGTGTGGAGTAGCTTCTCAGAACTTATATTTGTCTGGGATTTTGTTTGTTTGTTTGTTTTTATTGACATGAATGCTACTAAACTCTGAAGATCTAACCATGATAGGCTTTGAGGCAAACTTGTGATCTTGTCTCACATTTTCAAGACTGAAATGATTGTTCACAACCCCTAAGAATAAGAAGACTCTGTATGATTTAGTCATTAATAAATTTTTATGGTCAACTTCCACGTTCTCTCTTTCAAGCCTTAAACAAAGTAGATCTTATTCCTTAGCTAATCTGTGCAAGAACTCTAATCCACACAGAAAAAATTATGTGGGTGAAGAACTAGTTAAATGGCTGTGTTTGTCTTAACAGATTTTAATCCTGCTTTCAGCTAAGACTTTTCTCAAAGAATGTTGAAACCCTGCGCTTTGTGTGCTACTGAGTTTTATCAAAAAATATTAACAAATCCTTGTTTTGTCTAGATACAAAACCATCTAGATATGCATCTGAGCTCTTAATTGTATCATTAAGACAATCAAGACATTAAGACAACCTCGTTAGCTCCAGTGGCAAAGCAGTGTGGGGTCCAGTATGACACAGAACAGGAAAGCAGTAAGAAAGAGTAGCATCTAATTTCTTATGACTCTAAAGCTTGTGGAGAGCTTTCTCTTTAGGAGCACAATAAGTTCTATTTGAAAATGGAAGTGCTGAAATAAAAACAGCAAAGGAACCAGGCTGAAGTCACCAGACATTCAGGTTCAAAGCTGGAACTAGCCCAATATCCAATCATTGGTGGTAAAAAGGCAGATGTATTCTTTTCAAATGTCCTTTCCTTTCCTTTCCTTTCCTTTCCTTTCCTTTCCTTTCCTTTCCTTTCCTTTCCTTTCCTTTCCTTTCCTTTCCTTTCCTTTCCTTTCCTTTCCTTTCCTTTCCTTTCCTTTCCTTTCCTTTCCTTTCCTTTCCTTTCCTTTCCTTTCCTTTCCTTTCCTTCCCTTCCCTTCCCTTCCCTTCCCTTCCCTTCCCTTCCCTTCCTTCCCTTCCCTTCCCTTCCCTTCCCTTCCCTTCCCTTCCCTTCCCTTCCCTTCCCTTCCCTTCCCTTCCCTTCCCTTCCCTTCCCTTCCCTTCCCTTCCCTTCCCTTCCCTTCCCTTCCCTTCCCTTCCCTTCCCTTCCCTTCCCTTCCCTTCCCTTCCCTTCCCTTTCCTTCCCTTCCCTTCCCTTCCCTTCCCTTCCCTTCCCTTCCCTTCCCTTCCCTTCCCTTCCCTTCCCTTCCCTTCCCTTCCCTTCCCTTCCCTTCCCCCAAAGTTGCAAAATTAGGAAAAGAATATTTAATTTAGAGATAAGATGGCTTATGGCCTTTTTTAGACTGTGGCTCGAGGCAGCAAAGTATAAGAGATGAAAAGTCAACAGGTGTTAGACTGAATAGAGCTTCTGCTGAAAAAAATCAATTCCATGAGTGTATTTAAAAAAAATAAAAGAACAAATGTATACATGAATATATGGTATCCTATCAAAAGAACTGGTGTGATTGAGGTAATTAGTTATTCACCCAGGTCTGTGGGGAATCACTGATAACACTGATATACATCAAAAACTTTCTGTTTGGGGGAAGGTAGGTGTCTTTCTATGATGCAAATAGACACATACCATAAAGAGTATAGAAATGTGTTTCAGAAGAAGGAACTGCCTAGCTTAGTGGCCTGTCTTTGACAACAGCATATGCTGAAAAGTGTGTTTTGTGGTTCTTCTTCTGAATGAAATAAATGAAATAGATTGGAGATCTAGCCTCTTCCATAAGTGTTTCAGTCTTTGCCTTGAAATACTTGTTGATTTTAAAAAAAGAAATAATCTCCTAGAAGCCTTTAGTAAATGTGGCATTAGAAACATCCTGAAGAATGTGAATGTCTGTTTAAAACCAATGTCTCCTTTATATGTTGAGATTGGAGAAATGGATACAATAACTATGATTATGACTTTTTACGAATTTCTCAGACTCTTTGAGACTACTGAAGCATCTTTTTTTTTTTTTTTTCATGACTTGGTTCTCACATAGATTTATTTATTTATTTATTTTCAGGTGGAACCTTTTTTGATAATGAAATTATTTTTAGTTTTCTAGTCTAGGTTCCTTCTGGCGCTGCATGAGAAGCATACTCTGTCCATTTAAAATTCTTTCATCTTCACAATTTATGGGTTCAATTAATTTCTGGTACTTCTATACTTACTCCATTAATGTCCATATGAAATGAGTAAAAGCCCAGTCTAATAAATCATTCTTTTCAGATCCTCAGCAATTTGTTACCTTACAGGTGTCTTGGAAGTACAATCTAAGATCGCATTCAAGACATTTATTAAAGTTCTTTGTGTGCAATTCCCTGCCTGACCTAGTTAAGAACAATTGTCATTTAACTTGTTTGTCATTCTTAAAATTTCCAAAAAAGGCTCCAAGCCTCCTGGGTAAGTTCTTTGAGCCAACCAGTGCAGTCTGAAGTCAGGCCACCATCAGAAGACAGTTCACAAGTCTTCTTGAAAACATTGCTGTGATCTTTCATGAGTTTGTTTTTAAAGTGAGTTATTATATCAAATAGAAGCTGTTGTGTTAAAAGAAGGAAGAAGAACAGAAGTGCTGAAAATAGTATTTATGAATGTTGTTACATGTTTTACAGGAAAATTAATTCTCCAAGTTGCCAATAAGAACCTGCTGCTATAGATAACTTAAAGAACTTTAAAAAATGTAGGTGCCACATATACGTTTATGGATTGATATTGTTTAGGTCTGGAAAGGTAGGGAAATATTTTAGTCTAGGTGGGTCACTTTAAATTATATTACTGAAATATGAAGAGCAGTTTAAAATTGCTAAAACATTGAATTGTTCTTTAAATAATAGTTCAGAGCTGGTTTTCATAGAGTCCATTAAAATACAGACGGATCCCTTTTGTGAAGCTGGGTGGCAAAAGATGATCCAGGCTGACAGATTTTGAAGACATCCCATTAGGTGGATTATAAAGGTGATCAAACCCCATTATGTATCATGAGCAGTTTGATAATTCCATGAATATGCACACTGTTAATGAAAATTGTGAAGAAAAATGCAAACATAGTAAAATCTTGCATATGTATTCCACTTGTGCAATGAATCTACACCAGTCTGGAGTACCATCACTGCTATACTGAAGTCTGTAGCAAGGGGAATAACTATGATGGCAAATGGCTAATTCTTGTGTTTCCTTCTCCCCCCCTTCCCCCCCCCCCCATAACTTCACTGTTAAAGTCCTGTGAGGATGAGAGGATAATATCTCAAAATAGTTTAAAATTCATATGTCTTCAAGATGACTTATGAAATGCTCTTCATATTTGTTGTCTGAGAAGATACAGAGGGGAGTTACAGGTAACTGAGAAATCAAGTTCAGAACCAGTCTGCAAACGTCCCCAGGTGATAGCAGCTGCACCTCAAACTATGACACCAAAGTGTGTGATACTATCTGAATTAGAAGAGACCATTCCTAACCTTTGTGTCTTGTCCATGGTGAAGAAGCAAAATCCTGTACAGATTTGAATCTGTACTGAAAAATGCGAATTACCCTAATTCACACCAGAAAAACTATCTGCTGCTGTATTTCATCATACTGTTTCATATAACAGTATTTTTGTCTGAATTTCACAATGGGGTCTGGTTCTTTCTCATTGGATTTGGTGGGATTTTGTTTCATGTGTGCATATGGTTGTGGGTTTTTTGCAGGGCCTTGAGAAAACACAAAAGTTCAGTCTAGATTGTTCTTAAGCTTGATTGAAGTCAGAGCTTTGCAGCCATTGGTAGAGCACAGAATTTGTTGAGGACTTACATTCATATTCTTAATAAAAGAAAAAAAAAAAAAGGATGATAATTTATGTATTCCATAAATTTTCTTTAATCTTTATCCTGATGACTGAAGTGTGTTGAATGTACAACACATACATTCTGTTGTGACTGAAAGGTGGCACTGGAATAAATTTGTCCCATAATACCATAAGATGAGAGAAACTTGTATGGCAGAATATTCATGTCAGAAGATAAGGAAATGAAAACAATAATAAACAGTAAGGAAAAGGCATTTAATCAGTTGGAAGCATTTTGCATTCAGGGCATACTTGTTGGTAAATAATTTCATGTACAAAGGATGTCTGCAGTCCCCAGGCCATCCAAGACTCAGTATAAAAGCTAGCTCTACTCAAGGTGCTTCCTACCACTACTTGCCATCTTCTCTTTCGTGAACAAGGTTAGTTGAAATCTACTTCTATTTTCTGAATTCTTCCTTCCTAACAGTTTGATTACTGTACTTCTTCCTCCATAGTATTCAGCTAGCTGCTGTTTTGGGGGAAGTGGGTGAGTGGGGGGCAGTGGGGGGTGTTTTTTTGTTAAAGAAGTATTTTTTCAGTGTTTGAGTTGCAGGGACTTCTAGAGGCCAGGCTTGGCTATATAGATCTTTGAAATTCTCATATATATTTATTTAAATGTATGCTTTCAGGTATGCTAAGTGACTTAGAAAATCCCAATACTAATAATATTAGAGATTAACAAACTGAATGGTTAGAATACAGAGATCTATATGCCCAGGAGAAAAAGTGTATTTTATATATTTAAGGGTCTGTTTCATCACCTGTAATGCTTGAAATTTCATCTGGGTTGACAAGAAGAGAAAATAACAGTGTTTGTAAGGGCTAAATTTATCTTCAGAAATGTCCAGAAAAATCTGGTTCTGTGCTGTTTATGTTGTAGGAGGCTTCTCCAGTGTTTGCATTTTTGTTATGACAGATCTACTCCTGGGCACAGTGGGAAGTAGGAGGGTAAAAGGAACCATATTATCAAGGAAGCAGCTGGAGAGCAAGAAGATTAGGAAGGTTTAAAGCAGAGGCTTGTGGGTCTTAAAATTCAGTTACGTTGAACCACAAGATTTTGATATCTAAATAATACTTTCTAAATGAGGAAAAAAAGAAGCTGTATACTGAGATTAGAAGCATTCACACTGGGTTTAACAAGGGTATTGATTCTAATACTATAGTAATTAATATAGACTTTAATAGGACAGATATCAAAATATTCTGCTTGGTATCTTATAGCTGCCAGGTTTTTGAAATTGTAGGTTGCAATGACATCTCCCTCAAGTTTAAAGAAATGGTTTCAGGGTCAGCGAGGATAAAGAAGAACAAAAATAGAGGAGAACTGAGCACTCAACAGACTGAGATAGACATAGGAGATAGTGAAATTTGTGTTTGTTGGAATGGTGGAACTGGTCACAGGGAGCATGCAGGGACTGCATGGATTTCTCATGGATGGACAAGTCATCTGGGACAAATTTCTAAACAGCTCAGCTTCAAGTATGCCAAATGGCAGTGAAATTTGTACATTTTCCTAGGTGAAGTTGGCATCTGGAAAATTACTACTTCTGAAATGCTTTTAATACTTAGGTTGGATCTCAGTAGTGTCTTTCCAGACAGCAAATCAAAACGCTAAAATATGTCATGAAACAGGTATGTCTCCTTTTGTTCTGCTGCCATTTATTCCATTGGATCACCAAAAACTGATAAAGGACTTTTTCAGCCTCCATCTTCTTGTAGAAGTGGTTTTACTTCCTCACTTGACTCTTGAAAGGTTACCTGGAAAGCTCCAGTGGTCCTGGTACCTGAGAGGAGTAAACAGTAAACTGCAATATGACTCCTATGCTGCATTTGTTCTGATCCTGTATTTCAGACTTGCCTCCATCCTGCAGACATGTCCTGCTATGAGCGGTGCCCTTCCACACCTTGTGGCCCAACCCCACTTGCCAACAGCTGCAACGAGCCCTGTGTGCGACAGTGCCAGGACTCGACAGTGGTGATCCAGCCCTCTCCTGTAGTGGTTACCCTGCCCGGCCCCATCCTCAGCTCCTTCCCCCAGAACACCACTGTGGGATCCTCGGCATCTGCGGCTGTTGGGAGTGTGCTCAATGCTGAGGGAGTCCCCATCTCCTCTGGGGGCAGCTCCTTGGGATATGGGAGCTTTGGCTATGCAGGCCTGGGCAGTGGGTACAGCCGGCCCTACCGTCGCTACAACACCTACCGCAGCAGTTTCAGTGGACCATGCTAAAGCACGAGGAGCAAGCACAAAGAAATGACCAGAAACACTGAAGCACGACCTGATGCAGGAGAGAGCTCATGGCCATGGTTTTCAGATGTGATGTTAGGCACCCACAACTCCACCTGAAGTGCATGGAGCTGTGGGAGTTAGTCATTCCCTAAAATGAGGCCCCTGTTCTTGATATGCTACTTTATATTTCTAATCAAGTATGTAATTCTGCTACCCACTGCTGTATTTGATACTGCCTGGTGCTAAACATACTTTAAACAGTAGATGGGACTTGATTGTCAAGGTGTAGTCCTACACTGAAAGAAGAGCTCTGTCTGTGGGACACATCACCTTTTTTCCCTTATTAGAACCTGTTGCTTTGCAGTATTTTAATGCACTCTTTAGTATTATTAAAGTTTTATCATATTCCAAGTCTTCTGTTATTTTTATTCCCCATCCTACCTTACTTTGTAACTTTTTCTAGGTGAAATTCATCACTGTAGATCATCAGTACCAGGCAGAGACATGATATGAATACTAGCAGAAACACCGATAAGAGGAAAAGAAGATATATTTAGAGGTTGAGATCAAAAACATATCTTATATTGCAGCTGAAATGCATATTGATTCCAGAGTTATTTATTGTAATATTTGACTTTCTGCATCTCTGTCAGGAAAGTTTTCTGAAGACAGGAAGTATTTTATTATCTAACAATGACATACTGAGTAATGCATATCTAATCTAGCCTATAATTATGTTTGTTTTAAGGAATCCTGTTGTGATTCACTCTCAATAACTCTGACCTAGAGCTGCAGGGTGCAAAGAAAGATTAACCATCAAATCACTGCTTGAATGCTTGAATTCATAAGGTCGAATATGAACAGCAGCACAAGTCCCAAGGAAGGTATAGACATAGCTTTTTGTGAGAGACAGAACAAAACCATTTGGTCTATTTGCTTGCTACTTACTGCAGAAGTACTGTCTATTTTAGGGCTCCTAATAAAAGCCTGTCTTTAATGTCCTGTCTGTAGCCCTACAGAATTCCAACAGAAAACACATGGAATGAAGCATGCTAAAAATTACAGGACACTGGTAGGCATCAAAACCTTAGAAGTTCTCTCAAATAAATTATTTGTGCTGAAAGTAAGTACCTGAGATTAAAAACAGCATTGCACAGCCACTGAAGCTACTAAAGCAATAGATTTTTGGAAAGAAAAAAAAAAGAAAAAAAAAAAAGAAAAAAAAAAAAAGAAGGCGTTCTCAGGTAGGGAAATGTTTTAGGCATTCAATTAATTCTAGTTATCAAACAAATTCTATTGCAGCTGGTTGAATGGTCCCCAAGACTTAAATTGTTCCAGGTAGTTAAATTGTTATGTTTATAGTTTATGCACCAGTCTAGTCTCATCCTGGCATCAGATGAAAAGCCTTCCTCAAAGCTTCTTTCATGTCAAAGACTTGTGGATCATTTAAACACTTCATACTATTACATTCACGCCTGTGAAGTCAACATAAAGATGATACAAATTTTAGTTCATGTAAGTAATTTGTCAGCTCTGGCAATTTGGTAGTTCACCAGCCTAATGGGAGCACTCTGTCGTTATACAAAGTGTTTTAATTGAGTGCATGGAATGTGAAAAGCCATCACTGATCCATACATGAGAGCTGTTCAGTCCTGGTTCACCAGTCTTAGCAGTCCCAAAAAGCAAGATCTGAAGACTCACAGCATTTTAGGTGAACTTTACTAGATGCCAATTAGACTTAACTGGCAGAATGTCAATTGAAGTATTTCCAGGCTGTTTCTAAGATATTATATACCCTCCAAGGAAAGGAGGATATATATTTTGTGTTCTTAGAGGGAAGAATGAGGAAAAGTTAGCATTTTTTGCCTACCTAGTTTTAAGGATGAAAAGGAAAAAAAAAAAATCCCCAGGCGAGTGATGTCTTTCAGTTACTCTAAGGAAATATGTTTTTAAAATTTCTAAAGTAGTATGTGAGATAGAGATTTTGTGAAAAGGGAAGAACGTAGCAGCTGTAGGAAAGGAGAGGAAAATTTTCCTCTGGAGAATCATTAAAATATTTAGTTATAGGAATTTACAGAAATCTTCCCTTCCCTTCCCTTCCCTTCCCTTCCCTTCCCTTCCCTTCCCTTCCCTTCCCTTCCCTTCCCTTCCCTTCCCTTCCCTTCCCTTCCCTTCCCTTCCCTTCCCTTCCCTTCCCTTCCCTTCCCTTCCCTTCCCTTCCCTTCCCTTCCCTTCCCTTCCCTTCCCTTCCCTTCCCTTCCCTTCCCTTCCCTTCCCTTCCCTTCCCTTCCCTTCCCTTCCCTCCCCACCCCTCCCCTCCCCTCCCCTCCCCTCCCCTCCCCTCCCCTCCCCTCCCCTCCCCTCCCCTCCCCTCCCCTCCCCTCCCCTCCCCTCTTTCTTAATCAAGTTTGACATTTTTAAATAAAATCATTTCTGAAGGAGTGCGCTTCGAGTTACTTTGTGAAGTCCTTTGAATGATCTTGACTCACACACTTTGAAATTAGGTTATTAGCCAGGTGATGCGAGAGCTGAGATCTTGTCATGTACCTTGAAATTTAGGTAGCATGAAACTTTGCATATTTGAGACATTAGTGAAAAGCTATTCTGAACTTTGAAGTCCTTTGTTCTTCTGAAGACCAAAACCAACCTACGTATAAAGATACTCCTCATTGAGAGTTAATTCACATCTCTTGCTGGAGGACTGTGACGCTAAGAGAAGAGACCTGATCCTTGCTCTTTGAATACTTTTCATCTGTACAAATATTTCTGTCAGGCCACTGCAGGCTGAAGAGGTGAAACAAATCACATAATGATAAATATCATGGAGAAATGCTGGGTGCAATTTCTACTGACGCTGTAGTTTAGCTCAGGCAGAGAACTGCCTTTAAGAACCAATAACTGAAAGCAGTCTTAATATCCATATTCCTATCTAATTTGATGTGAAAATTGATGTACATCCCTTTGACTTGCTGGGATTTCATGTAGGACTAATGTTGATTCTTCAGATGAAAGATTGCAGAAATCAGATAAAAAATTAGAGGCAGTTAATAAAGTCTCTAAAGTAATAAGATCATGCCATGACACTTTTTCATTAAAGTGTGATTGTTTGACCTTCACCTGGAAAAAGAAGCTAAAAAATACAGTCCTGTGTGTATATTAGCTGTGTTTGTACAAACTGGGGGAAAAAAGTATGGGTTAGCCCACAATAAAACACTCCAGAAAGTGTTTTATTGTCTCTGGTCAGCAATTCTCACTGGTCTTAATTTTCTCTACCTTTTGCAATACTCATGGAAATTTGGTGCTCTTCTCAGCTGTATGTTTGTGTGGGGTTGAAATAGTGCAGAAATGCAAAATTTGGGAATATATATAATGCATCACATCTTGTGGTCAGACTGACCCCTTGAAATGGAAATGGTCATGAGCCCAAGCTCGCATCTCAGAGCTTAATGATTGTTCACCTAAAGGAGTGAAGTCTTGAATAAGGACTCTGCATCACATACGCTCCCCTTAAGCAGTGTCTTGACGACAGAAATGAAACATAAAATGTACATTGGCCTTAGGAGACAATATAATTATTGCTGTAATTCAAATGAATCACCACAGTCTTCCAAGGAATTAAATGGGTACTCATTGCTGAAGATGAAAGCTTTGCCTGTACTGGAATGTGAGTGTAATAAGGGGAGGGGAAAAAGAGAGAAATACCAAAAGAGATTTTGGGAAGAAAAAAAAAAAAAAAAGTTAATCAGTTTGGTGGATTTTGCATGCAAAAGTATGGATTGTTAAATAATTTCATGCATAGTATATGTCTCAGGTCTGCAGGCAGTCTGGAATGCAGTATAAAAGCCTATACAACACAAGACTCTTCCATCCACTTCTCTTGCCTTATTCGCTCAGGTGAACAGGTAAGTCTGAATCTACCCAGTGTCTTTTTAAATGCTAAACTGTGACTTTGATGACTGCTTTTTGTTGTTCTTAGTTCTTTATAAATATTGCTAGGTGTTTTTTTTTTTGTTTTGTTTTTTTCCTTTTCAGGAGGAAAATTAGAAAGGCTTACTTCTATCAGACAGAAAGGCTTTATTTATTTGTGAAGCAAGGTGTAATGATGCAAGACTTAAACTTCAATACTGGCAATATTGTCTCTCAAAACATGCAGCTTCGTGCTCCATTTTAGAGGCTGGTGCTAAGCTAGCCAAAGGATCTGGCTGGAAATACGGTCTTGTCTTAAAATATAGGGACTAGCCCAAAAATAAACCTATTCTGAGTTCCAGGATCCATCCCAAGTCCTCTTTTCCACAGGCAGGAGAGCTGAGATCCTAGGAGACTCAAATACATTGAATTTGAACTAGGGCAAAACTTCTGACCAAGAAAATAATCCTTTTTCCCACTCCATGTCTGCCTGTTCTGGTCATATGTACTTTGGGAGCAAAGGATGCATCTAAAACACTTTTCTACAATTCTGAAAATGCTTCTGGTTGGGCTGCTAGAGAGTAAATTCTAGCACTGAGGCATTAAACTCAGATAAGTGTCAGGATAAGGCTCAGTGTTTCCACCGCGATGGTAGCTTCAGCAGCTGTCCTCCATCTACGCTATAGTGGTACCATCTGCACTGAGTTGCTGCAAGGGGAAATTGCCAAGGAATGGGAAATGCCTTTGCTGGTGAGGGTTAAGAGGAGTTTTTTCACAACTGGCAGCATGGTTCAAAGGCTACCTGCTCCATCAGTCTTGAAAAAGATAAAAATAAAAACTTCTATGTCATTTTCAGACTGCTCACAGTAGATTTTGGTCTAATAAATGATATTAATACTAGGTCAAAGGTTGGACTAGATGACCTTAGAGGTCTTTTCCAACCTGAATGATTCTGTGATTCTATGATTCCATGAAATGATTATCCCTTTAACCACCTTGTCTAGTTACTTTCCCATGTTAACCCCATACCTGAGTTTTTTAAATTCAATATAACTTCTATATTGCACATGATTTCTTTGCTGTATTTCAGACATCCCTCTGTCCTGCAGCCATGTCCTCTAATGACCTGTGTCCTCCCACCTCCTGCGGCCCAACCCCACTCGCCAACAGCTGCAATGAGCCATGCGTCCGGCAGTGCCAGGAATCGACATATGTGATCCAGCCACCTCCTGTGGTGGTTACCCTGCCTGGACCCATCCTCAGCTCCTTCCCCCAGAACACCGCCGTAGGATCCACCAGCTCGGCTGCTGTAGGCAACACCCTCAGCTCTGAGGGAGTCCCCATCTCCTCTGGGGGCAGCTCCTCGGGATTTGGGAGCATTGGCTATGCAGGCCTGGGCAGTGGGTACAGCCGGCCCTACAATCGCTACAACACCTACCGCAGTGGTTACAACGGGCCATGCTAAAGCACGAGGAGCAAGTACAAAGAAATGACCAGAAACGCTGAAGCACGACCTGACAAAGGAGTTAGCTCATGGCCACGGTTTTCAGATGTAGTGTTAGGCCCCCGCGACTCCACCTGTAGTGCATGGAGCTGTGGGAGCTTGGCATCTCCTAAAATAAGGCATTTGCTTGTCTTATACTTTGAATACTTCATATTTCTCATGAAACTTTTTATTTATTTTTTTTTCTATTGCTGTAGATGGGACTTTATTGTCTCAGTACACAGCAGCATTGAGAAAAGAAACCTAGGATGAAAAGACATATTTGCTGTTGTCTTACCGACTCCTAGAAATATTTGCTTACACTTTGTACTTTTTTATTCCACTTTTTGCTCTCATTAAAGTTATGCTGCATCATAAACCAAGTCTCCTGGTGTTTGTTTGGTAACACCTACTAGCAGCCTGCTCTTGGTAAAATTTCTTTCCATTTTTTTTAGTAATTAACTGCTACTATTTCAAGTTGACTAGAGTTAAATATTCAGCTTACTGCTTCTATGCCAAGAAATCATTTCTACAGCCAGGAAACTTTGGCTTCCTTGTATATACAAGGTAGATACTCTGCAGAGTAGTAGAGTCTGTGCGTGTGTGTGTGTGTGTAAGTGCAAAGTAGATGCATAGTAGGAAGACCATAGGGAGTTTGGCAGGTTTATGCTCTAAGAAGAAACCTGCTCCCTCTGCAAATCATATTGAGTATTTTTATTTTTTTAATTAATGCCAGCTTATCTGAGACTACTTAAGTGTAGAAATTCTACTGTAGACAGTGCTCCTGGTGCTTCTGTGGTGCTGAAATAATTGGGTTTGGCGGAGATATTTGCATGCACTCACTGGCTGCAGGCATCTGTAGAGTTAAATGACAGGCTGAATTTTCATCCCATGATAATGTCTGTAATTTCAAAGTTTATTTTCAGCATGAAAACCCATCTCTTCTTACTGGGATGGAAAGGATTTAAATGAGTGTGTGTTAGTCCTGCGTCTCCAGCTCCAAGCATGTAGGCTGTGATCATTTCCTTTCTAAATGACTAATGGAAGTAAATATAAAATCAGGGACCTGTAATGGGCATGTAATTGTGGCAAAATTCATGAGTGAGATCTTATGCAACCCTTGCCAAAAATAAATAAGGGACTGTGAAAAGGGTTTATACCAATGATAATAGGCAACCCCTTGCTCTGAGCTGATGAACTCCAAGTATGCTTGTGTCTTTCTGCCTTGGCACTGAGACATCTTTCTGTGAGGTAGGTGGATCTGACACATAGGGCCATGAGTAGAGAAATTCTAATTGCACAATTACAATTTGAAATGTAATTAACATATGCATTAAAAAAAAATATTCAAAAGTATTTGAAAAATGACTAAAGCCCACCCATTGTGGGTGTGGTGTTCTGCAGAAACTCAGGTGAGTAAATAATTTCTTCCCTCTAGCATGAAATAATTTTTGTTGTTGTTTTCTCCTACTGTGCCCTTTGAATTCTGGTATAACAACCCCACTATAAGCTGTCTCTTTGCAGAAATACTCCACAGATCTCTATGCAGAAGTTAGCTACATTTATTTTTTGACAGAAAGAAAAATTGTAATATAAACTGTTTAAGCTTATTAGACCACTGTAAGATGCCAAACCTCAAAATTTAGTCATTTTAAAGTTCTTTATAACTGTAATTGATTATCATTAACAATGAAAATAGCTATGTATGAAATAGGTATGAACTTTTAGGACTGTATATATCTACCTATATTTGAACATCCTTGCCTTCAGGGGAGGCATCCGAGCAGCATAAATTGATATTGTGAAGCTCAAGTTGCAGGCTGTGCCTATACCAAATGCCATCTCAGATTATACACAGAGTGTATATTATTCATCTGCCTGTGTCAAACAACAATTTGCAGCAACAGATTGCAACAGAAACAGCAGAGATACACAGTCTGATTGAACAAAAGAACCTTAAGATACATATATATCTTTGGTTTCAAGCACTAAGTCCTAATACTATGAGGGTATTAGCAGAGTTCACTGTCAATGGCCTCAAACCAGATGTCCTAGATTATTCTGTGAACTTCAAATGGCTGTGCAGTCTGTATGAAATGCTGTCAATAACATCAGTATTAGTACAATTAGCTAAGATTGAGGCCTGAGATTAAAGAGATAACTATCAAACCCACTGTCAACAGTGAGAGAAGGGGACTGCACAGGAGGAATCTGTGCCATAAGGACTTTTACAGATTTGTACAACTGTTCAAAGCCTCTGAGGCATCCATTTCTTTGAACAAGCTAATTAATTACAGCTCAAAAGTTATTGCAGGTGGCAGTCTTCTCATCAGGGAAACCGCTCTGGTCTCTGCATGTCTGTGTTTCCACACACAGATTTTGGGGTCAATTTTGTGTCTGGAGCCATTGCCCAGAGATTAATGTGAGTAAGATTCCAGTTCCCTTTTGATTAAGAGCTTTTTTCAGCCATTTAGTCACTTACAGGTGTCTTGGGAGGATGTTCTCACATTATGCAAAAACTTTTTTGTATATGAATATACAGACCTGTCTCTGATTATATAAAAACAGTCATGAATTCTGATTCGCTCGCTTTAATTCAGCCCAAAGATCAGGACATGAAGTCATTCTGACTGTACAATAATTATTGTAATCACTTTTAAGGAAGGTCATAGACATCTCTGAAACATTGCTAGGTCCTTTTCTATACTCTGAGTCTGATTTTAAAATTATTTAAGCAGAGCTTGGAAGAAAGAATATATATATTTTTTAATGATGAAAATCATCTATCAGTACTGCTATGCAAATTAATTTCCTAAGTAGCTGTTGAAAAAGCTTGCTAATCCATCAGAGTATGGAGAAATACTGAGGAATAACCAGAGTTGGTGAAGCTAAAAAACAATACAGTAATTTCTTTTTGAATCTCCATGAAATATGATATAGCTTGAAACAAGCCTTTAGGTATTTTTTAATTAAAGTGAAATAGCCATAATTCATGTCACCAGCAACAGTGATATACATTTTAGAAGCCAATGACTGACCTGTACTCCCAAATCTTAATAATAGATTATTATAGAAATGATATGAGGATTCATATCTGGGTCACATATCTTAAGGTGCCACATAATATGATACTTTGCATGCCTAGAGTTTTAATAAAAGTTTTTGATAAACTTTGATGTTCTCAGGAACACATGACCAAGCCAAACAAGTTTCTGTTCTCAGGGGATCTTCACAAAGACGCTCATAATTTGGAGATGATTTGCATGTCTAAGTAATTAAAGCGCTAGGAGAGAAAAGACCTGAGTGCTGATCTCTGTGCCAATGATTGCTTTTGTATTTTACCCCTTTACTATTTATCCTGCATGCCCTTCCTATGGAAGAAGTTTGATGTCATTGCACTGTTCAGAAAATAAATAAATAAATAAAAAATGATAACAAGTGAAGAAATTGCTGATATTTTATGTATTTTTGATGCTTCTGCACTGGGCTACCACTGGTCTGTAGCACACTGTGTACCAGTAATACAGGGGCAGCAGGAGAAATTAATACTGCAATACAAAATCTTGTATGTGACTGCTTCTGCCTCTACAGGTGAGTTTTGTAAAGCAATATCCTTTGTAGGACTCTTCCTTGAGAACAAATGTCACCAAGCATTATTATACATGTAGAAGTTAGCCTAATTAAGCAGCTGCTGATGTGTTGAGGTCTGAGATAAGAATAAAGGTGCATCTGTGGATTCCATAAATTAAAAACTCCTAAGAGATGAGGCCCAGAATTAGACAGCCAGGAAAGATGCTGTATAAGATTTGTGCTTCAGAATCTTCCACAGAAACAGAATTGTTTGATGTTATCTCATTGGACTGGACATTTTATACCTTTTTTTTTTTTTTTTCTTTTTTCTTTTTTTTTCATATGAAAGAAGTGGTATCTTAGTTTTTCTAGTTATATCTTGGCCCTTGTACACAGCCATAACTCTTTCCAGTTCCTCCTGATTCTCACAGAGTTCTTCTTTCTCAATATTTTTTTTCTCTCATTTTGAGGCCTGAGTTGGATGTAAATTGTATGTGAATTCCCAGCCATTTTCTGAAAAACTCAGTCTCTCTCTTCTTCTCCTTGAGAGCACCTGAATTCCCCAAACTACAGCTGCTCATGGATTTGCTTCCAACTCATTAAAAGCTGAAATTCTTCATAATTTGCAACAATATTTACCTTGCAGAGGAGGGCTTGTAGAAGGGACTGTATTATGTAAATTCAGCTTAGTCTCCTTTAATGACACCAGGCAGATCCAAAAGAGTTTTGAAGGCAGAATAATTTTTTCTGAATTAATTATTCTAATGTTACCAGAAATTAACTTGGCCCAGAATATTTTAAGATGAAAGAAACTTGTGGTCAGATATGCATGCCACAAGATAAGGAAGTGAGGCAGTAATAAGCACAAATACTGAGGCAAAAAAACATGTAATCAGTAGTGTCTCATAAATAACTTCATGCACAAAGAATGTCCCAAGTTGTCAGGCAACTTGGAGTGCAGTATAAAAACCTGAGCAACTCAAGGTTCTTCCATCCATTTCTCTTGCCTTCCTTGCCTTCGTGTATAGGGTAAGTCTGAACTCTTTAGTTCTTTTTCTATATGTTGAACTGTTGCCTTGATGATTTTGTAGCTTTTCCTCTCTAATATTGTAGTAGATTCAGTTTTTTTTAATTATTTATTTTATTTTTTTTTTTCTTCTGAGGGAGGAAGTTGGGAGGGCTTTTCATTTAAAAGAGAATATTTTCTGTTGGTGGCCAGTTATAAAAATCATGGAATGGGGGAGTTAGACACGTTAGTTAGACAGTAAGGTTCATGTATTCAACTTCAGGATCCAAACGAGTTATTTGATATGGCAACTGAACATAAAAAAATCTGCAGTCACTTCTTAGGTCTGTTCAGAGTAGCGTGCTGGTCTGTGGAATATTTATCAAAGACCAGACATTCAGAGAAATAGGGGGCCAATACTGGCATTTTATTCTTTGCAGTTCTGGGTCACCAGCTTATCATGCAGAAAGCCTCAGTCCATGTCTGTCTTTGAATCCCAACTCATAGTTCTTCTGAATGCAAGGAGTGACCTTTAACCAACTGTCTCCCCATGCTCCAAACAACTGGAGAGATTTCCATGGTAGCTTCTGCTACTGATTTTAATGTTAATAGCAAGACAAAAAGTGGAAGTGTTCCCGAATTCAGCTGCCTGCTTTCCATTTCTTGTCAAACAAATGTTGAGTACTTCAGTTTCTATTTTCCAGTTTCTTAAAATTGGGAGAAGGGACCTCCAAGATGGGACTTGCATGAAAGAAAGCGATACAAAGATATGGGGAAGATTATTTCCTGTATTATCTTTTGGTAGGATGCTTGTCATTCTTGGCTGTTGAGCAAATATGCCAGCCTTGGATCAGGAATATCAGGCCAGGTCTTACCCATTCCAGCTGCGCACCTTCCTCTGAAGGCTACAGAATCAGTCTCCATTTCTCTAGGGCACACTGAGCCCTAATAGCTTTCCTGTGTGCAGCCTCTGCAAGGGGAAGTGTTCAAAGTTCCCTTTTTCCAGGGTAGCACTATGGCCATGTGGTTAGGGCACTCTCTGCAGTGTGAGCGACGAGGTTTTCAGCACCGCTACATGCCCCGGTTCCTTGGTGAGTTTACTAACCACGGAGGCTTCAGGGTAAGTTACTGAGCAAAACGCATTAGTGCTACCTTCCTTAGCAGTCTCCTTAAAGAAAATGCAAACTCAACCCTTTTTTCAAAGTACTCTGGAGCAAAAATTTAATCTTGCTCCCCATGCAATCTCTTGTTAGTTTGCTATACTAAAGAGAAGTTTAATCCAATTCTTGTATGGCATTTATTTCCTTCTTTTTCAGATTTACCTCCACCCCAGAGCAATGTCCTGCTATGATCTGTGTCCCCCCACCCCCTGTGGCCCAACCCCGCTTGCCAACAGCTGCAACGAGCCCTGTGTGCGGCAGTGCCAGGACTCAACAGTGGTGATCCAGCCCTCTCCTGTGGTGGTTACCCTGCCTGGCCCCATCCTCAGCTCCTTCCCCCAGAACACCGCTGTGGGATCCTCGGCATCTGCAGCTGTGGGGAGCGCTCTCAGTGCCGGGGGGGTTCCCATCTCCTCTGGCAGCTCCTTGGGATTTGGGAGCTTTGGCTATGCAGGCCTGGGCAGTGGGTACAGCCGGCCCTACCGTCGCTACAACACCTACCGCAGTGGCTTCTGTGGGCCTTGTTAAAGCATGAAGAGCAAGTATGAAGGAATGACCAGAAACGCTGAAGCACAACCTGATGCAGGAGAGAGCTCATGGCCATGGTTTTCAGATGTGATGTTAGGCACCCACAACTCCACCTGAAGTGCATGGAGCTGTGGGAGCTTGGCATCTCCTAAAATCAGGCCTTTGCTTGTCTTTTGTTATGCTTTACTTTATATTTCTGATCAGATGTCTTGTTGTCTTATGCTTTTTTTTTGTATTTGATAATGACTAGGTAAAATATGTAATTATTAGAAGTTGTTATGCATGACTGAATTAGTACAGTCCATTTAAGTTACAAAGAAGGAAGATATAATTTTGCTGAGTGTGTCACTGTGAGAGAGATGAGTGGGTACTGTCCTTACTGGACCTTGGAAATGTATTCCTTACACTTTACATTGCTTCCTTCCATTCCTCAGCCTCATTAAATTTGTGCTGCATCATATTCTGAGTCTGCCTGTGTTTCTTTCTACTCTCAGCCCATTTTCCAGCATGTCTGGGGTGAAACAGGTCTGTTTGCACGTCATCCATGCCAGAAACTATTGTGCAAATATCTTCAAACCAATTGCTAAATGGGAATGAGACAGATTTCAGTTGTGGACAACTTTTCCTTTTTTTTCTATATATGGTAAATTTTGCTGAAGAAAATTTGTCAAAGGCTAGAAACAGATGAGGTTCCCCTGCAATGGTTATGCCTTCTGTTGTAGCATAAGGAGGTAATCTTAAAGTAAGCAAGCTGTTTCTGCTTACTTTCTTTAAACACCCTTTACCTATTGCACTATGGAGATTGAAATGGGCCCTTTAACTGTTTTGATATCAATTTTCTATGAAAAATTGTTCATTTGACATAGATTTCTTCGAAGAGGGATGAGAATGGAGGAATAAGCTCACCTGAGAAAGAGGATGAGGTCCCCTTCAATGAGAAATAGCCTAAATTCAGGGAAAAGTTCACTGATGGAAATCATATTTCTCCTCATCCTTCTGTAGACGTAAGCAAGAAGAGGGCAGAGGGGTAGAGATACTGGAGGAAAATCTGGAGGAATATGAGGAACACTAGAAATTATGGGGGGTGCTGAAGTGTTACCTCCACTCATCTGTTCACAGTTTGATCTACAAACTGGAAGGAGATTGCAACTTTTTTAACCTATCTGTGATACTTAAGAGGAACCCTTTAAAAGAAAGGAGTGCTTATGCTTGTCTTGAGAGCACCTGAGCTTGCTAAGGGTGAAGGTGGAAGGAGAGAGGTGGCAAGCTGCTGCAACCCCTTGAGTGCACCTTGATGGGTGCAGCAGAACTCTTGGCAACTGTGAGCAGACTCCAGCAAGTGGTGGAGTTGAGGAAGAGAAGGCTATATGATGTTTTTGCAAAGGAATTAGCCATTGAAGTTTGCTGGCTTGGGACATGTATTTGTGAGAGAGAAATTAAAAGATTTTGAGTTCTATCCCTTTCTCACTGTGTCTTTATATACTTAGATCTATCTATTGTGCCTAGCAGATCTGAACTTTATATGGCATTGCTTTGTCCTAGCATGGTTGTCTGTGTTGTAATAAAGGAGGTCTTTAGAGACTGGGAGCTTTGGTCCCTGAGGGAAATAGGCTTGAAAAGTTCTATGTGAAAGCTCTGGGTGATTCAGTGTTCTGTCTCCCCACACACCTCACAGCCTGCTATCTGTGAAATTTCTTACTTGGAATCTTTGTACAGACTGATGCTGAACTATAATTAAGGCCAGAGAAAGATGTTGACAAAGTTATATTGACTACAGTCATTACTGAAGCTAAATTAAAGGAGGTACATCAGTTCGATGAAAGAATCCATAATTTCAAGGAGTAAGTTTTCTTAATTAACAACAGAAGAGAATAGAAAGTTAGCAGTTTGATAATACAATACAGCAGAAGGCTAGTCCGAATTTAATATATAATATGATTTTTTGCTATCTCAACTGAAGCTATTACTTGATTAAAGGGGATTCATTCCAAAGAAATCATTCTTCATTTACAGTTGCAGCAAAATAACTTTCTCTTACGGAGTTCAATCTGCCTATCTAGCACAACAAAGGAGTTACAATTGCACAGTAGCAATGTGACTGGAGAGTCATGGCTAAGGCACTAGAGTTCAAGTATCTCTAACATATCCAGGTGGAAAGACAGCATCTTTGCTCCCTAAAAAAATACATTTTATTACTGTTGTAATCTCCTTCTGCAACTCTCTGTTAAGTTTTAATCTAATTGACTGCATTAAACCCCTCTGCAGATGTAACCTCTGTGCTTATAAAGTCTTGCTGAAGTTGGGATATTTCCTTTGTGTATTCAGAAAGGAGAAAGGTCTGGTATGTTGCTTATTTATTTAACACAAACAAACAAACAAACAAACAAAAACCTAAAGCATGATTCCCTCCCTTAATTCATATCACAGACTGCCTTTTTTTGTAATAAAATTACTGTAGCAGCAAATGTTGCATCATCCTAAAAGTGAAAGTTTTATTCAGTGCTGCAGAATATGAGCTAGATTATTGTGTTCTGGATAAATTTTCTAGACAAGACAAGCTGCTTTTCAAATTACTACTCTGTTGGCTTTGGAAACGTCACCCCATGTTAGATTGGGGCTTATGTAATTGGGCAGCAGGTGTGCAATAACACAGTACCAGACTACAACAGCAGCATAAAAAATAGCACATGATACTGTATACATGCTCTGAAACAAACAAACAAACAAAAAAAAGTCATTATCTTCTTTCTAGACTGATAAATTTCCATCTGTTAATCTCTGAACAGATTGAAGAATTTGGTCCCATGGATGGAAGTGGGACACTCTCTTTGGTCTTGCTGTCTGTAAAGGCATATTTCAATGCCAAACTTTATGAAACTGAAACCAAAATTATAGTGTCTGCTGTGCCTGCAGGGATTAGAGAAGACAGAAAGGTTCTGAAAGATGAGAGCTTTTATAGCTTTCTCAGGCTCCCTGGAGGACCCAAGACATTCTTGCACACTTACTAACTAGGTCTTGCATTTTTATTTATTTTTTTAATTCTTCTCTTTTTGCATATGGCTGTGTTCCAACTAGTAAAATTGTTTTGTTTACTGTTTATGTTTATTGCCTGGACTTATCCTGGTGTTAGATGAAAACCATGATCCATGATGTCTCTTTCATCTTTATGGTTTGCATCCTTTAAATCTGTCTGGCTCCATAATACAAACTCCACCTTCCCAAGATGTGGATGAGTCAAAATTCAATTTGGTTAGGAATTTTGTCTGCTCTTCAACATTTTGGTCACACTGGTTCATGGGAGCAATGTCACAGCAAGAACTTTTAATTTAAGACTTGAGTGTGCAATTTCATCCCTGATAAGTGACTGCGAGATTTAGGTTTGCTACTCTTTGTAATATTCCAATAAGCAATATCCCAAAGTTCCTGGGATGATGAGATTGAATCAGTGGAGCTAATTTGACACATGAACACCTTCGGGAGAGAAATTGTGACTCTCTTATCATCACCATACCTTTTGATAAGCTTTATTATTATTATTTATTTATTTATCTTTAATACATGCTTCTATCATGGTCAAGAAATAGCTATTTCTACAAAGGAATATGTATTTTAACATTCTGATACCACAGTGGTTTGTTTTTATGTGTGTATTGGTAAGGGTATTGGAGAATAAATAATAAATCTCAAGGGACAGAAGAGCTTCAGACAGTAGTGTCACTGTTTGGGGCAATATGGGTAATGTCATCTCATACCTAAGGACATCCAGTGACTGATGATTGGAATGAGATTTTTGAAGCATGTGATTTTATGCAAACAGATTAAATTTTGAGGAAAAAATTGAATGACTCCAGCTTCTGAAGCCATATAATGTGATGCAGTTTGGGAGCTTTATCAGTAATCCTGGTCACATTTTGAACACCAACTATGTTCAAATAATGTCACACACCTTCAAATCTTCTGTTAAGTCAATATTTGCATGTCTGAGCCATTGATGAAATTTTTTTGTGAACTCTGAAGACCTTTGTTCTTGAAAACTGTGCAATCAGCATTTATTTCCCAGGAGATCTTCATGAAGATACTAACACTTAAGATATAATTTACATGTCTCTAAGTGATTTAAACATTAGGAGTAGGAGATTGGAGTGTTGATCTCTGCCCTAAAGTCTGTTTATGCATTGTATACAATTACTTCTTAATCTAGAAATTGTCTTTGAAAAAGAAATTGAAATGTTGCACGTTGCAACATTCTTTAAGACCATGCAAAATGAAAACAAAGTTATTCGCTTTCAAGAAAGGAAAAAAAAAAATTATACACTTCTGTAGGTAGCTACCATTAATTTGGAGTATAATTTTGTATAATATTGGAAGACACGGTAGGGGAAAAGATTTATGTAGCTGCACATGTAAAACCTGTGACTTTAATGACCCCATAGGTAAGCCTGCTCAAAACTTTGAGTGTCGGTGTCTCTGACTAGCCAAAAATTCACATGCATCCTCAATTTGACCTGAGCTGTTTTTCCTAGAGTTTGATGTAGGAATAAAGTTAAAACTGCAGACTCCTTAGATTAAGGATGTTGATGCTCAGTCTCCAGATTGAAGACCTGGATCTCAAATTCCTTCACGGAAATGCACTAGCTTATGTTAAATGAATAGATAAAACTGCCGACACTCTTTCATCCTGTCTCCTGAGTCAAGGAAGTAAAATAATATTTTCCCTTAAATAATAATTCCCTGGAAGTACTTTTGAGGGTGCTAAAGTGGAATCAACTCTGCTAAGGGTTTTCTGTAGCAACATGGTTATCTGAGTGTGTGCAGCTGCACGGCTGCTTAAGAGGAAATTGCTCCGGTTCTAAGTCAGAGCCAGAGGTGTGAGCAACTTATGGTCTTTGTAAAGTGCAAGGGGGAAGTCACGGGGGAGTTTTTATCATATGCATCTTTCCTAATATATTTATTCATCTCTGTCAAATGATGTGCATGGCATATATTGTCCTTAGGATGCAAAATCATTTCCTTAGTAGCTGAGATGAATCAGTTGATCTGACCAGGAATTAACAGGGCTCATAAGATGTTTAAGATAAAAGAAACTTCTATAGTGGAATGCATATGTTATGATGAGGAAATTAAAACAAGGCAACAGCAAGGAAAAATAAATTATCAGCTGGGAATATTTTGCATAGAAGAAGTCTTTAGCAAAAGTCCTCAGGCACTCAGGGACAGAGTATAAAAGCCAGCACAGTGCAAGTTGCTGCCATCCACATCTATTTTATTCTCCTTGGTGAAAGGGTAAGTCTGAATCTTTCTATGTCCTGAATGATTTTTTATTTTTACACTGGCCTGTTTTATACCAGTCTAAGGTTTATGCTCTTCATCAGTGTGTGTGGGAGACCTGCAAGTAGCTCTTCCCATGCAGGGAGGCAGCTGGTCTTTGAAGGGTGGCAATTGCTGGGCACAGGACATCACTCATTTTTCAGTTGGGTCACTGGAGCATTCAGTCCCAAGATGCTGAAATCACTGCATGTGAATTGCTTAGCAACTAGAATTGGGTGTGGAGAACCTGCACAAAGATTTTTGGCTCTTGGAGCTTTATCTGAAGGTAGAGAGGTATGTGGACTTGAATTTTTCAAAAGCGTGCTGAGCAATATTGAAAGTATATCCTTTCTTGCACCAGGATACCAGGAAAAATAATCCTTCTCCATGCCTAAGTACTTTGGGATCAAAAACATTTGAATTGTCTCCTTCTAAAATGCTCTGTATACTTTGGCACTAGATCTACATAGCAGCACCTCAGTAGCCTGTAACTGAAATATCAGCACAGCTCCCATCTATTTTTTCTTATCAAATAATATGGGACAATGTCAGCTTCCATTTCTTCCTTTAATAAACAGGCTGAAAGTTGCTTTCTCTTCAAGACTGATATATGAGGAAATAAGCACAAAGGACAGGGGAAGAGTAGGTGTTAGGCAAAATATTTGTTGTTTTGCTGTTTAAGAGGCAAGCTTATATGCGGAGAGGATACTGCCACATTATCAGGTTATGCTCCTCACTTATCCCTGCTGAGGAATTTTATCTTCTTCTCTCTATTGTGGAACAAATCACAACATGGTACAAAGTTTCTCATAACTGTATGGTCAGGACATCACAAATACTGACCCTTACTTCCTACCTACTGCAGGTTCCATACAACCTAGGGAGTATTGTGAGAAATGAGCTACCAGGGACTGCTCAGGATCAGGCAGAACTGCCCCTTGAGCTGTCCTCTGTAATGGAGACTAGTCTGGGTTTCACTGAAATCCCCTTTCGATCCAAGACTGACACATCATTATTTTCTCCCCACAGTCTCTAGTTAGCTTTTGGTACTCTCCAGCATCTCAGCAGCTCAGTTACATAACTATAATTACAATTTTTTCCTGTACTTACTGTCTTCTCTATGTTTCAGATTTACCTCCATCCCACAGCCATGTCCTGCTATGACCTCTGTCCTTCCAATCCCTGTGGCCCAACCCCGCTTGCCAACAGCTGCAACGAGCCCTGTGTGCGGCAGTGCCAGGACTCAACTTATGTGATCCAGCCCTCTCCCGTGGTGGTGACCCTGCCCGGCCCCATCCTCAGCTCCTTCCCCCAGAACACCACTGTGGGATCCTCGGCGTCTGCAGCTGTGGGGGATGCTCTCAGTGCTGGGGGGGTCCCCATCTCCTCTGGAAGCTCCTTGGGACTTGGGGGCCTTGGCTATTCAGGCCTGGGTGGCCTTTATGGGAGGTCCTACCGTCGCTACAACCGCCGTGGGAGCTGTGGGCCGTGCTAAAGCCCCAAGGAAAAACCACAGAGAAAAGGAACCAGAAGCTTAAAAGCACGATCCAGACACAGGACAGAGTTCATGACCATGGCCTTACACTAGCTGACCACCCTCAGCTTTTCCCTGAGCTAATGGGACTGCAGGAGCTTGGCATTTCTGATTTAATGCCTTTCTCTGTTATCAATGAGGTGAAAAATGTAACTTTGATTGCTGCATATTGGCATTGGGTGTCCAGCCGTAAAGCATTGCCTTGAAATGTATGATTAGTTTTATCCAAATTGAAACCTATTGCTTTCCTGTGCTGTATATTTTATTTTATTTTTTAGTTATTCTACTTCTTGCTCATTAAACTTATGGTGCATCATAAACATATCCTCTGATGTTTTTCCTTTCTTCTTTTCTTTTGAGCTCTTTTTTTTGGATAAATTTGTCAGTTTATAAGTTGTCAGTACCAGGCAGATCTTCATTTAAATCATACCATAACAATTAGTGAGGAGATAATTAAAGACACATGTAAACCGTGAGTAATACCTGTTTTCTGATAAGGTGTTTTTCCTTAGCCACACTTCTTTCAGAACAATATTAAATATTCATTCCTGGCTAACAAACAGTGGGTAAAACAGGTGGGGAAATCTAATCCTGTCTTACAGGCAATGTCCTTTCATCTCTTGCTGTTCCAGTTCCTTAGAGCTCGTAAAATCCCAGCAACCTCCTCTATTATTTTCCTGACTCATTTTTTAACTCTATGGAGAATTAACATTAAGAAAAATGGCAGTAAATAACAGCAAAAACATTAAAAATTAACAAATTAGATAAGAAAATTATGTATGATTCTTCCTTTGTTTGCTTGTTTGTTTAGGAATACTGAAATTAAGGGGTAATTGGTTACTAAATTATGTAGTGATTAGGGGACCTTTGAGGTGTCACCAGAAATCCTCAGAGCAATAACAATTACCCCTCCTGTTCTAAACCTTGGGGAAGATAATGACTTCTGAATTGCTAAACAAATATTCATTAACACAATGCTGACGCCTTAAGGATCTCAATGAAAATTTCATTCTACAATTTGAAAAGACATGGAGCAGGGCAGATTTTCTGATAAGTTAACTCAGCACACTAGGGAGTTAATTTTGCTCCCAGAGGAGTCTGAGGGACAAATGAAAACCAAGGAGTCTCACATGCAACACCACGGGACTTTATTGTGACAGGGAAGCATAGCAGGCAAATACAGAAACTCAAGGTGATCCAAGAGGAAAGGCATGATGCAAGTACTGCGTCGTGGGTACTGGTGCCCTGCTCAGGGCCCCAGGGCCAGTCGAGGTGGCAGGAGGCTGCAGGGGACGCTGAGGAGGCAGCCAGGGCACACTGTGGCACAGGGCAGTGGGACACTGGGCACACAGCCACCTCCAGTCCTCGTGCCCCGGCAGATGATGGGTGCTGCTGGTCCCTAGGGCTCTTGCTCTGTGTCCCCATGCCAGGGTCCTTGCTTCAGGGCTGTCGCTGGCTCTGGGCATGGCTGTGGTGGCCTTAGAAAGACCCACAGCTACCGCGGCGGGACCTTCTCCACCTGGTACCAGGGAGGCAATAGCCCATGCCACAGGAGGACAGGCCAGAGCTGTAGGACCTGCCAAAATTGCCAAAGCCACTAGAGCCATACAGGCCCCCGTAGCCCAGGGAGCCCCCGTAGCTCAAGTCATCCCCATAACCTAGGCAGCTCCCATAGCCCTGGGACCCGCCGTAGCCCCCCAGGCCAAAGTTGCCCCCATAGCCCTGGGACCCGCCGTAGCCCCCCAGGCCAAAGGAGCTCCCATAGCCCTGGGACCCGCCGTAGCCCCCCAGGCCAAAGGAGCCCCTATAGCCCTGGGAGCTGCCATAGCCCCCCAAGCCCAGAGAGCCCCCGTAGCCCTGGAACCCCCCCAGGCCAAAGGAGCCCCCAAAGCCTTGTGACCCTCCAAAACCAAAGGGGCCCCCATAGCCCAGGGAGCCCCCATAGCCCAGGTTGCTTCGGGAGCTGAAGGAGCCTCCCAGAGTGGTTGGGCCCGAGGATCCCACAATGCTCTCCTGAGGAAAAGAGCTGAGCACAGGGCCCGGGACTGTCACCACCGCCGGCGGGGGGATGATCACAGCTCTGGAGGGGGGACACTGCTGCACGCAGGGCTCGTTGTAGCTCTCGGCAATTGGCTGAGGGCAGGTCACCCCGTACGGTCTGTAGGACTCCATGGAGCAAGACATCCTTCTTGTGATGGCTGTGAGTCTGCAGTGCACAGTAGAAAGCAGGTTTAAGGGAAATGGACAAGCCTTAGAGCTGCACTATGAGGAGGTGAACCAAGATTTCTAAGTGTTGGATGCATTTCTGAATCAGCAGAAGTTAAGAGTGAATGTACATATATAACAAATGAAACTCTTTCTTGTATCAACTGCCCTTATTTTATGTTTAAGCTTTAATCTTATCATGACCAGCTTTGTAAAAAATCTGATGTGAAACAGAAATTCTGTTCTGGAGAAATTACTAGTGCCAGACTGGAGTTACTCAGTGATTTGTCTCCAGCATTTTGTACTGCTGAGGAAGCACTCTCAAGGTATAAGAACCAGGGAAAAAGAAGTCAGTATGAATAGGAGAAAAATCTCATTGCCTTATTTGTTAATTCAGGCTTCCTAAGACACTTCAAGTATTTGTATTTTTCTAGTTTGAAGATTTACTTCCTCTCCTAATGCAGTGACTCCTGATGTTCTCTCTGGACAGATTGATTTTCAGCATGAAACAAAGGGCATAAGTCTGTGATCACAAATGCAGGAATCATCTCCATGACAAAAGCATTGTAAAAATAAAAAGTAATGGTAGTAGAAAGACTAAGTGGAAACCATGCTTACCTTGTTTGCTGCAGAGACTGAGGCAAGAGAAGTGGATAGAAGGGCTGCAGGTAACATGAGCTTTTATATGCTTCTTCAGCTGGTGTCTTTAAGCCATCATTTGTGCCTCTGGTCCTAATTTGTTACAAAACAAACATGATAGTGGGAGCTTTCATATTGCCTTGTCAGCACTGTCCCTCCCAAGAGTTACTATGGGTGTGATACAATGTTGATGACAATCAGTTATCTGTGATTTTCATTTTAGAGGATTTATGAAACTTGGATCCAAAGGGTTGCATCCTGTACAGTCATTGACTGAAAGCCAGAGCAAGAAACATGCGTCATGTTAGTCCCATTTTAATGTTTGGAATAGTACCTGCATGGCATGGGGCCCTTTCTGTGCCATGTGCAAGAACTAGGTGAAGGTCATCCAATGTGAGCTAGACATTCAGCTCTGAGAAGACACAAGTTCTCCTCACACAGAATCATGGAAGGGTTCAGTTTGGAATGGACCTCTGGAGGTCATCTGTTCCACGCCCCGGGCTCAAGTGTTTCCAGATGTTCAGGTGGAGCCTCCTGTGTTCCAGTTTGTGCCCATTTCCTATTGTCCTCTTCTTGCAGTCTGTTGGGGATATGTAAACATTCTGACAGATCAGGGCAAAGGGCTGATGTTTTGCAGGCTCACTCCTGATGGAATAGGTATTGTGGTCAGACACCACCTTGGTGTCTTTTGGTTGGGTACTGACAGGGTGGTCAGGCACTGGAACAGGCTCCCCAGGGCAGTGTTCATAGCAACAAGCCCGCTGGAGTTTAAGAAGTATTTGAACACCGCTCAGACGTAGGATTGGATTCTTTGGTGGTCCTGTATGGAGCCAGAAGTTTGAATTAATATGGGTCATTGTGGGTACCTTTCAACTTGGGAGATTCTGTGATTCTATGATTTGTATTGCTAGTAACGACAAGAGAGCAATAGGACATGACAAAGTTTCTAGCTTGTTTTAAGCTTTTTGTTTTATCTGTAACTAATTCAGGCAGGGAGATTTGTGTCTGATTTAATGCATTTCCAGTAACATACGGGAATGATACAGTCTCGTTGTTGCTATAAATACTAACTAAAACCCAGTGGAGCTGGCATTCATCTATTGAAAACTCTTCCAACATCATTCACTCAACTCTGCTGAGACAATTCAGATGACACCAGGTTAAAAGAGGAGTGGCTGATCTGAGAATGGCTGCTCTAGAGAAGCAGAAAAGGCCTTTTTGATGCCATCAGAACTGTTAATGGGGTCTCTGTCTAAAGCTTATAACCACTTGAAAATTTATTTTGGAATCTCACCTTATGCAAGTTAGAAATACATTTCAAAACAATCCTTATTTATTTATTTATTTATTTTTAATCCCCATCCCAGAAGTACTGAGCACTTAAGAAAAAAAGGGAAATTAAAATATATCCCTTTTAATAGTATTTTATTAATGGGATAATTCTGTGGTATCACACAATTATTTGCGAATCTGTTGTTCTCTAATTTAACAATATTTCAAAAGATAGGCTATAAATGACCTCTAAATTGTTAAATAGATGTACCTTTGAAGTGTCATCAGGATTTGCTGATAATAATGACAGACACCTAGAAGATAATGACTTTAAGCTGCTTCACAAACACTCATTAATACTTAATGCTTGCAATTTCTGTTATAATCATACTAAATGAAGAAGGGCAGGATTTAGAAGCTCCCTTGTTATGAAACAGCATCATTCAAAAATATGCCAACCAACGTCACTCATTTTGCTTCCATAATCAGGCAGTGATTTTTAAATTTGACATTTGCAATGATTTAATTTTCATTCATAATGTCAAGCTCTTTATTCTATTAGATATTAACAAGTTTGGGGAGATTACGATGTTCATGCTACAGATGCAAATAGTAGCTTCATCTCCTTTTATGAGCCTGTATTTTGGTAACATGCCTGAAATGTCTAATATCTTAAATTCTAAGGAAAAAATAAGAGCCCCCTTAAAGGTTGCCTGAATTTTCAGACTGAACAAGTTATTTTCCCATGTTCTGAAAAACAAAGGGTCTCAAACTGATGTCCTAAATTCTCTGCTCTCATAGTCTCCAGATCTCATGCTGTCACCCCTACATGACCCCCTATCTTATACATGAAGCCATACATTATGACACAAGCACTTCGTCCACACACCTCTAAATTGACGCTCTTGCACAAGATTTGCATGCTGATGGTAGCACGTTGGTGTAGAACAATCCTACAACAATCGAATATGAATTTTTAGTAGGTGTTTGTGAAGCCTCTTATCATTCCTTGGAAGATCTGGAACATCTCTGAGATGTGTCACTGACATTTCAAAGACAACAGTAAAATAACAACAGAAGACTCTTTATAATTCATCAGTAATTAATGTCATTTGGGTTGCAAACAAAGACAAAAAAAAATATGTTTCTAAACCAGATGTGGATACCTGAAATTCTCCTTTCTACTACCTCTTTCCCCCCTTTTTATCCACTTTCAGTGTCTTTCACCTTCCAAAATGACTCCTAGTTGCTATTGTAACTATTTTCAAAAAATAAATAAATAAATAAATAAAGGCTGCTTTGAATGCTTTGAAGTGGCTGACTAGGCGATGCTTTGCCACTCCTTCTATACTTGAATATTTGTTGTTCTTCACTCTAAAGGTCTTGAGAGAGATATACAAAAAAAAAGTTTGTTCTTTTTGATAATTTTTTTAAACGATCTCTCCTCCAAATTCTCCAAATTTCTGATAGAGGTAGTTGCTATGTAAATTTAAGTAGTTTATTCAATGCATTCACTCCAGTAGCAACAATATTTACCACTGTATCTCTAGATATCTTTTATGGTCTCCCCTGAGTGCATTACACTGCAGGAAATCAACAGAGCTAGTGATTGGTCTATAATGAGATATTCCAGACCCCAGACCCAAATTATTCATAGGACCCATCATTTCCTATTCTGTGATGCAAATTCAGATGTCAGATTGGATTTGCCACACTGAGCAGCCCAAATGATGACAGTCATTGTAAGTACACTATCTGAAAAAAAAAAAAAGTAAAACCTTTATATAGCAAATATTGACTAGTAGCAAACGTTATCTGTGACTTGTTTTTAACCAGTAAACCACATTGTAGTCATGTTACATAAAACATATATGTGTTATATAAAACTTAAAGTGTACTTAAATAACAGATCCACCAATGCTGGTGTTGGGCACTAGATGACTGCAAGATCCCATCATTCATAAATCCAATGCCCATGACTTGGTAATGGCATTGTATCACACCATTTTTTTCAATGATGGGAGTGGCAGTGCAAAGCAAGCAAAAATAAATCCCTCAATATCAAGGTTGTTTTGTTACTATGTAAGACCTAAGGCACAAAGGGTGTATCATATCCTGTAAGCAGTCTGAGAAATGTATAAAAGCTCTCCCTACTCCAAGCCTCACTATCCACTTCTCCTGGCTTATTCTCCTTGGTGAACAGGGTAAGTCCTATTTGGCTCAACCTCTGTCCTTCTAAATCATATGTGATGCTATGGAATGGCAGGCTTGGAGAACTGCAAGTGTTGGAAGGTCTCCTTACAACAAAATGGGCGATTTTATAATGTCATTTTCACTATCCATTTCCCAGGCATTTTAGTTCCAATTCAGGAGCTACATGCACTAGGAAATTTTAAGTATCACAGGGAGCATAATAAATACATCTTGTGGTAGCATTTGCCCCATAAGAACAAATGTTTCCACTTAGAAGTTGGGTGCTACTAGAGAAGCAATATGAACCTAGAGAAATGACTGGCTATAACTGACGCTTCCTTTCTTAACCTACTGTAAATATACTAGCAAATTTTAGTCTGTTTAAGCTGTGCTTATAAATTAGATTCATTAGATTCTTCATAGTGCAGCTCTAAGGCTTGTCCATTTCCCTTAAACCTGCTTTCTACTGTGCACTGCAGACTCACAGCCATCACAAGTAGGATGTCTTGCTCCATGGAGTCCTACAGACCGTACGGGGTGACCTGCCCTCAGCCAATTGCCGAGAGCTACAACGAGCCCTGCGTGCAGCAGTGTCCCCCCTCCAGAGCTGTGATCATCCCCCCGCCGGCGGTGGTGACAGTCCCGGGCCCTGTGCTCAGCTCTTTTCCTCAGGAGAGCATTGTGGGATCCTCGGGCCCAACCACTCTGGGAGGCTCCTTCAGCTCCCGAAGCAACCTGGGCTATGGGGGCTCCCTGGGCTATGGGGGCCCCTTTGGTTTTGGAGGGTCACAAGGCTTTGGGGGCTCCTTTGGCCTGGGGGGGTTCCAGGGCTACGGAGGCTCTCTGGGCTTGGGGGGCTATGGCAGCTCCCAGGGCTATAGGGGCTCCTTTGGCCTGGGGGGCTACGGCGGGTCCCAGGGCTATGGGAGCTCCTTTGGCCTGGGGGGCTACGGCGGGTCCCAGGGCTATGGGAGCTGCCTAGGTTATGGGGATGACTTGAGCTACGGGGGCTCCCTGGGCTACGGGGGCCTGTATGGCTCTAGTGGCTTTGGCAATTTTGGCAGGTCCTACAGCTCTGGCCTGTCCTCCTGTGGCATGGGCTATTGCCTCCCTGGTACCAGGTGGAGAAGGTCCCGCCGCGGTAGCTGTGGGTCTTTCTAAGGCCACCACAGCCATGCCCAGAGCCAGCGACAGCCCTGAAGCAAGGACCCTGGCATGGGGACACAGAGCAAGAGCCCTAGGGACCAGCAGCACCCATCATCTGCCGGGGCACGAGGACTGGAGGTGGCTGTGTGCCCAGTGTCCCACTGCCCTGTGCCACAGTGTGCCCTGGCTGCCTCCTCAGCGTCCCCTGCAGCCTCCTGCCACCTCGACTGGCCCTGGGGCCCTGAGCAGGGCACCAGTACCCACGACGCAGTACTTGCATCATGCCTTTCCTCTTGGATCACCTTGAGTTTCTGTATTTGCCTGCTATGCTTCCCTGTCACAATAAAGTCCCGTGGTGTTGCATGTGAGACTCCTTGGTTTTCATTTGTCCCTCAGACTCCTCTGGGAGCAAAATTAGCTCTTGTACAGTGACATTGTATCTGGGTTCCCTCAGGAATCCAAACATCATGTGAAAAAATGAACTGTTGTTCAGCCTTTCATCCAATTATTAGGTGTGTACATTTAATTTATTATTATTACTACTACTACTAATAATAATGATTATTGTTTTGCACGACTTTAGTCAATAGGTATTCTGCAGAACTGTCAGTGGCCTTAAAATGGCTTACACATCAGTTTCTGCATTTGTGTTTTTATGTTGAAACAAAACACACACATATCATGGTATTGTTGTGTGTGTGTGTGTGTGTGTGTGTGTTTTTTTTTTTCCTGTGCAGGAAATATTTATTTTATTTTATTTTGTTTTATTTTATTTTATTTTATTTTATTTTATTTTATTTTATTTTATTTTATTTTATTTTATTTTATTTTATTTTATTTTATTTTAATCTTTTACAAGTTTTCCTGGTATATTATCCTTTGAAGGACAGGATGCATATTGTGAATTAATTGTGTGTTAAGCTCAGATGAGTTCATGGACCTGTTAACTGTTCTTGTTGTTGTAAGACAGCAGTAGACAAAGGAACAAGAGGAAAAGCCCACCAATGTTAAGAGTGGGATTTGTGCAAGCTTTGTGAGCTATTTTGCCTTTCAGTGATGGGTGTGGAAACTTGATACCAAGAGCTGAACTTCCCAACCTGTAAGACTGTTACAAAGACATGACTGTGTCTGTGGGAGCAGAAATCTGATTGCATTGTGCATCAAAACTGCAATGACAGTGAAAGTTGGAGGAAAACTACATAAAATTCATTGACATAGTTTAAAATCCCTGCATTTTTTAAATTAATCTGTGAGAAATATCCTCAACCAGCATAAAATGAGAAACGAGACAGAAGGAATTTAGATAATCTGTAGTGTTTAATGTGTCATCAACAGGGATGCTCCTGCTGCCTTGGCCTGCAGCTACTTTAGAGGAGCTGGCTGTACCAGTGGGAGGAGAAGTGGGAGGAGAAGGGGCTGGAGTACCTGTTGCTGAGGGTGGAGAGGGCTGAGCTCCCGGACCTGCAGCCAAAAAGTGCCCCAGAGTCATAGAGAGTCCTGCTGCAGAGGCTCCCCAGGCCAATGCATGCCCCAGAGGTGGAAGAGCCCCCAAAGGCAGGTGCTCTGGAGGAGGCCACCACGGATTTCTGGGGGAAGGATCTGAGGATGGGGCCAGGGAAGGTGACGACAACGGGGGGCGGCTGGATGAAGGCTGTTGAGTCGGGGCACTGCTGCGCACACAGCTCGTTGCAGCTCTCAGAGATGGGCTGGGGGATGGCAACACTGGTTTTCAGTGAGTACAGGTCGTTGGAAGCCATCTTGCAGGATGAAGGTCAGACTGCAAGCCCCAAGATGTGGCTTTGCTTGAAATAGGAGTGTTACTCCTGGAATGCCACTGAACACAGCTGAAAAAGTGATCATTTATTAGATGAATCTTAAACTTCATAGAATATTAAAATAATGATCTGAAATAACATTGTTTTCATCTGTGATTTTTAACCTTCTTGACTAAGAATATCCAAATTTTGTTTATGAGGAATGAGTTTCTGCATTTGCACCCATTCCCCCTAATCTTGCATTCACCCTTGCTTTCACTAACAGAATAGTCACAGAGATAAACCGCCTAATGCTGCTCAAAATCCGAGTATGGCTATAGAAAACACAAGAAATCTAAAAACCATACTCACTAAGCTCAGCAAGGTGAATAAGCCACAAAAAATGCCTGAATGTACTCAGGGGCTTATATAGAGTTTCTTGGCATGACTTCAGGATTTGAAACTCATTTGGCACTTGGCTGCTAACAGAAATTGTTTAACAGTTCTGTATGTTGAAATTTTTGTGGTTGTCATAGTTATAATTTTATTCAAAGTCTCATATCATGTGATGGATTT